>NW_025334079.1:341541-436751 GCF_014858855.1 Bufo gargarizans | reverse complement strand
AGGCAGGGCCTGGGCTGGGATAGCTGGAAAAAATCCCTGGAAGTCTCGTTAGCAATCAGCAGGAGCTCCTCCACACACAACCACACCCGACCAGTGGCTCCTGCACACTGAGGATTACACCCGGTAGACAGGATAGAAGTGGTACTGTGCAGTGTATATATATACAGAATAAGAGCAGATACTGAGGATTACACCCAGTATACAGGACAGGAGAAGTGTACTGGTGCCAGTGTATATTATATACAGAATAAGAGCAGATACTGAGGATTACACCAGTATCCAGGACAGGAGAAGTGGTTACTGTGCAGTGTATATATATACAGAATAAGAGCAGATACTGAGGATTACACCCGGATACAGGACAGGAGAAGTGGTACTGTGCAGTGTATATATACAGAATAAGAGCAGATACTGAGGATTACACCAGTATAACAGGGAGTGGTACTGTGCAGGTACAGGACAGGAGAAGTGGTACTGTGCAGTGTATATATATACAGATAAGAGCAGATACTGAGGATTACACCCAGTATACAGGACAGGAGAAGTGGTACTGTGCAGTGTGTATATATATATACAGAATAAGAGCAGATACTGAGGATTACACCCAGTATACAGGACAGGAGAAGTGGTACTGTGCAGTGTATATACAGAATAAGAGCAGATACTGAGGATTACACCCAGTATACAGGACAGGAGAAGTGGTACTGTGCAGTGTATATATACAGAATAAGAGCAGATACTGAGGATTACACCCGGTATACAGGACAGGAGAAGTGGTACTGTGCAGTGTGTATATATACAGAATAAGAGCAGATACTGAGGATTACACCCAGTATACAGGACAGGAGAAGTGGTACTGTGCAGTGTATCTATATACAGATAAGAGCAGATTACTGGAGGATTCCACTCCAGTCTACAGGACAGGAGCAAGTGGTACTGTGCAGTGTATATATATAAAGCAGATACTGAGGATTAACACCCCAGTCTACAGGACAGAGCAGTGGTACTGTGCAGTGTATATAATATATATATAAAGCAATGAGGATTACACCCAGTTATACAGCCGAACATGAGAAGTGGTACTGTGCAGCTGTGTATATACAGAATAAGAGCAGATACTGAGGATGTACACCACAGTATACAGGACAGGAGAAGTGGTACTGTGCAGTGTATCTATACCGGATAGAGGCAAGATACTGTGGATTACACCCAGTATACAGGGACAGGAAGAACGTGGTACTGTGCAGTGTATATATATATACAGAATAAGAGCAGATTACTGCGGATTAGCACCCAGTACACAGGACAGGAGAAGTGGTACTGTGCCGTGTATATTTATTACAGACTAAGAGCAGATACTGAGGATTACACCGGTATACAGGACAGGAGAAGTGGTACTGTGCAGTGTATAATATATACAGAATAAGAGCAGATACTGAGGATTACACCCAGTATACAGGACAGGAGGAAGTGGTACTGTGCAGTGTATATATATACAGAATAAGAGCAGATACTGAGGATACACCCAGTATACAGGACAGGAGAAGTGGTACTGTGCGTGTATATATACAGAATAAGAGCAGATACTGAGGATTACACCCCGGAGACAGGATAGAAGTGGTTACTGTGCAGTGTATATATATATATATACAGAATAAGAGCAGATACTGAGGCTTACACCCAGTATACACGGACAGGAGAAAGTGGTACTGTGCAGTGTATATATATATACAGAATAAGAGCAGATACTGAGGATTACACCCAGTACACAGGACAGGAGAAGTGGTATCTGTGCAGTGTATATTACAGAATAAGAGCAGATACTGAGGATTACACCCGGTAGACAGGATAGAAGTGGTACTGTGCAGTGTATATATACAGAATAAGAGCGATACTGAGGATTACACCCGGTAGACAGGATAGAAGTGGTACTGTGCAGTGTATATATATCTATATATATATACAGAATAAGAGCAGATACTGAGGATTACACCCAGTATACAGGACAGGAGAAGTGGTACTGTGCAGTGTATATATATATATACAGGACAGGAGAAGTGGTACTGTGCAGTGTATATATATACAGAATAAGAGCAGATACTGAGGATTACACCCGGTATACAGGACAGGAGAAGTGGTACTGTGCAGTGTATATATATACAGAATAAGAGCAGATAATGAGGATTACACCAGTATACAGGACAGGACAAGTGGTACTGTGCCGTGTATATATATACAGAATAAGAGCAGATACTGAGGATTACACCCAGTATACAGGACAGGAGAAGTGGTACTGTGCAGTGTATATATATACACAGAATAAGAGCAGATACTGAGGATTACACCCAGTATACAGGACAGGAGGAGTGGTACTGTGCAGTATATATATACAGAATAAGAGCAGATACTGAGGATTACACCCAGTATACAGGACAGGAGAAGTGGTACTGTGCAGTGTATATATACAGAATAAGAGCAGATACTGAGGATTACACCCAGTATACAGGACAGGAGAAGTGGTACTGTGCAGAGTATATATATACAGAATAAGAGCAGGTACTGAGGATTACACCCGGTATACAGGACAGGAGAAGTGGTACTGTGCAGTATATATATATATATATATACAGAATAAGAGCAGATACTGAGGATTACACCCAGTACACAGGACAGGAGAAGTGGTACTGTGCAGTGTATATATACAGAATAAGAGCAGATACTGAGGATTACACCGTAGACAGGATAGAAGTGGTACTGTGCAGTGTATATATATACAGAATAAGAGCAGATACTGAGGATTACACCCAGTATACAGGACAGGAGAAGTGGTACTGTGCAGTGTATATATATACAGACTAAGAGCAGATACTGAGGATCACACCCAGTATACAGGACAGGAGGAGTGGTACTGTGCAGTGTATATATACAGGACAGGAGAAGTGGTACTGTGCAGTGTATATATACAGAATAAGAGCAGATACTGAGGATTACACCCAGTATACAGGACAGGAGAAGTGGTACTGTGCAGTGTATATATATATACAGAATAAGAGCAGATACTGAGGATTACACCCAGTATACAGGACAGGAGAAGTGGTACTGTGCAGTGTGTATATACAGAATAAGAGCAGATACTGAGGATTACACCCAGTATACAGGACAGGAGAAGTGGTACTGTGCAGTGTATATATACAGGATAAGAGCAGATACTGTGGATTACACCCAGTATACAGGACAGGAGAAGTGGTACTGTGCAGTGTATATATATACAGAATAAGAGCAGATACTGAGGATTACACCCAGTATACAGGACAGGAGAAGTGGTACTGTGCAGTGTATATATATATACAGAATAAGAGCAGATACTGAGGATTACACCCAGTACACAGGACAGGAGAAGTGGTACTGTGCAGTGTATATATACAGAATAAGAGCAGATACTGAGGATTACACCCGGTAGACAGGATAGAAGTGGTACTGTGCAGTGTATATATATACAGAATAAGAGCAGATACTGAGGATTACACCCGGTATACAGGACAGGAGAAGTGGTACTGTGCAGTGTATATATATACAGAATAAGTGCAGATACTGAGGATTACACCCAGTATACAGGACAGGAGGAGTGGTACTGTGCAGTGTATATATATACAGAATAAGAGCAGATACTGGGGATTACACCCGGTATACAGGACAGGAGAAGTGGTACTGTGCAGTGTATATATATACAGAATAAGAGCAGATACTGGGGCTTACACCCGGTATACAGGACAGGAGAAGTGGTACTGTGCAGTGTATATATACAGAATAAGAGGCAGATACTGAGGATTACACCCAGTATACAGGACAGGAGAAGTGGTACTGTGCAGTGTATATATACAGAATAAGAGCAGATACTGAGGATTACACCCGGTAGACAGGATAGAAGTGGTACTGTGCAGTGTATATATATACAGAATAAGAGCAGATACTGAGGATTACACCCAGTATACAGGACAGGAGAAGTGGTACTGTGCAGTGTATATATATACAGAATAAGAGCAGATACTGAGGATTACACCCGGTATACAGGACAGGAGAAGTGGTACTGTGCAGTGTATATATATACAGAATAAGAGCAGATACTGAGGATTACACCCAGTATACAGGACAGGAGAAGTGGTACTGTGCAGTGTATATATACAGAATAAGAGCAGATACTGAGGATTACACCCGGTATACAGGACAGGAGAAGTGGTACTGTGCAGTGTGTATATACAGAATAAGAGCAGATACTGAGGATTACACCCGTATACAGGACAGGAGAAGTGGTACTGTGCAGTGTATATATATACAGAATAAGAGCAGATACTGAGGATTACACCCAGTATACAGGACAGGAGAAGTGGTACTGTGCAGTGTATATATATATACAGAATAAGAGCAGATACTGAGGATTACACCCAGTACACAGGACAGGAGAAGTGGTACTGTGCAGTGTATATATATATACAGAATAAGAGCAGATACTGAGGATTACACCCAGTATACAGGACAGGAGAAGTGGTACTGTGCAGTGTATATATATACAGAATAAGAGCAGATACTGAGGATTACACCCGGTATACAGGACAGGAGAGGTGGTACTGTGCAGTGTATATATACACAGAATAAGAGCAGATACTGAGGATTACACCCGGTAGACAGGATAGAAGTGGTACTGTGCAGTGTGTATATATACAGGAGAAGTGGTACTGTGCAGTGTATATATACACAGAATAAGAGCAGATACTGAGGATTACACCCAGTATACAGGACAGGAGAAGTGGTACTGTGCAGTGTATATATATACAGAATAAGAGCAGATACTGAGGATTACACCCAGTATACAGGACAGGAGAAGTGGTACTGTGCAGTGTATATATATACAGAATAAGAGCAGATACTGAGGATTACACCCAGTATACAGGACAGGAGAAGTGGTACTGTGCAGTGTATATATACACAGAATAAGAGCAGATACTGAGGATTACACCCAGTATACAGGACAGGAGAAGTGGTACTGTGCAGTGTATATATATACAGAATAAGAGCAGATACTGAGGATTACACCCAGTATACAGGACAGGAGAAGTGGTACTGTGCAGTGTATATATATATACAGAATAAGAGCAGATACTGAGGATTACACCCAGTACACAGGACAGGAGAAGTGGTACTGTGCAGTGTATATATATATACAGAATAAGAGCAGATACTGAGGATTACACCCAGTATACAGGACAGGAGAAGTGGTACTGTGCAGTGTATATATATACAGAATAAGAGCAGATACTGAGGATTACACCCGGTATACAGGACAGGAGAGGTGGTACTGTGCAGTGTATATATACACAGAATAAGAGCAGATACTGAGGATTACACCCGGTAGACAGGATAGAAGTGGTACTGTGCAGTGTGTATATATACAGGAGAAGTTGTACTGTGCAGTGTAAGACCATATCCATACCATTTTGTAAAAATGTATGTGAATTTTGGAAGTAAGGCCATAGAAAGAAAAGCTTCAGAATTCCAGAAAGTAAACTTTATTAGTGTCTTCTGAATTAGAACGCTCCTCGGCCTCCTCCACGTTTTGTCCTTCACGTGTAGGAAGCTGCTTTGTCTGGATCTACAGCTCTGTGTGATCTCCTCCTCCCGCTCTCTGGGACCAGATTTTCTCTGGAAGGATCTCCGTCCAGAACTTGAACTTGTCCTCCTTCAGTTTGGAGGACGATGTTGGCTGTAAGTTAATCTCCATATAGTGTTCTTCTGCGCCGTACTGCGGCCATGTTGTCAGGTCGGGACTATTGGGGTTCCTGCAGTGAATAATGAGGCATTATTGATAACGATCAGATTATAAGGTGACCGCAGCGAATGTGCCGTCATTCTGGTTCTGGTTCTTACCCAGTCCGAGCAAAGTTCGCCCAGTATTTCATAACCTTCCTCGTCAGAACTTTCTCTTCAGGGGTCGCAGGTCCTGAGAAAGAAGAAAAAAAAAATCTCTAGTAATGGTGTTCTGCACTTTCATTTAACTGATGATCTATCCTCTGGATAGATCATCAGCTTCTGATCGGCGGGGGTCCGACACCCAGGACCCCCGCCGATCAGCTCTTTTAGAAGGCAGCGGCGCTCCAGCAGTGCCACAGCCTTTTCACTGCTTACCGCCGAGCCGCCGGCCCACTGACGTCACGACTCGTATCAACTAACATGGGCGGGGTCAAGTGAACAGAGCTTTGCCCCGCCCACGCTGATGGCGGGGGTCCCGGGTGTCGGACCCCCGCCGATCAGAAGCTGATGATCTATCCAGAGGATAGATCATCAGTTAAATGAAAGTGCAGAACCCCTTTAATGACTGACCTACAATGCACACAGCAGCACAACTCTCCTTCCTGTTCTGTTACATTGTATCAGTGCAGATAAAAAAGTATCAGTCATGATTTAGGTCTGTTAGAGGATTGTCTACATCGGATACAATTGCAGCAATTTCTCAGTCATGTCCCCATTGACTGACAGCAAGCAGAGGTCTTGAATATTACAAGACATTGAAACATAAAGAATATTAGAAGTGTATTATTATACAATGATTAATGCTGCAGAGCTGAGGACGGTATAATGTCACGGCTGCCATGTTCATTTTCTAATTTTTCTTTTTTTGTTGTCAGACATGATGTGTTGTCATGTCTAACATTTAGGTTGCTAGGGACACACTGCCTAGCAACCACTTATTTTAATGCAGACAGCTTTTCCATATAGAGAAAAGGGAAGGGGTTCACATCACGTTTGATGCCTCTTTTTGAGGATACAACAATCCATCCCTCCACATTCTGGTATCCTGCACAGTCTAGTAAAAAGAAGTATACAATGAAACTCTATGGTGAATGGACGCCACTGTATGGCGTTTAACGTGTACGGTTTTTATATACATTAAAAGGATAGGAAAAACATGATGTGAACCCAGCATTACAGTATAGGACTACTCACCAGCAAAAAATACAGTGTCCCTCAGGAAGGGTCCTCCAAACACAAAGACGAGCTCATCGCCATGATCGGCCTTCACATAGTCTGGTCTGACACGAGCCAGCAAGGACGTTGGGTGCTGGAACTCATAGACGTAGACGGGGAGCCCCATATCTGAGCAGAGATAAGAAGACTACCAGTTATCTGTCCATTTCCTGATAATTATGGAGCCTGTGATGTATACGGGGAACACAATAACTGCAGGAGGTGGCACTATGCCCACAGATGATGTCATCAGGAGCGGACTGAGAGGACCCCGAGACTGGGACTAGTGGTATTACTGTGCATCTGGCATCTGTGGACCCCCTCATCAGACAATTGCTTTAAGGGCCCGGAGCCTTTTTTTTTTTACGAATACATGTGGTAACTCGCCAATATACACCAGCCAGCCATAACATTGTCTAATATTATGATGGTCCTTGAAGTGCCCCCTATAATAGCCACAGTTTACATAAGTGAGCGCCTATAAGCAATCGATAGTGTTCTGTCACCACTGGGCAGGAGGAAATAGCAGCAATAAAATATCCAGATACACCTGACGCTGGATCGGACTGTTATTTCTGGGGGGGGGGGGGGGGGGGGGGTATGCAGCCAGTTAATTGTAACCAAGTGAGTGCAGTAAATGAAGTGGCTATTATAGGGGGCACTTCAAGGACCAGCCTGGAGTCGATAATCAATACAGTTCAAGTCAACGTCTGGTTGAACAATTTTCTGATTCTTTGTATTTGAATTCCACATTAGACATCAGATTAGACAAAAATGTATCACAGGAGCCACGTTCCAACTTCATTTACCAAGTAAATTCTCAAAAGCAGTGTCTTCTTCAGTGTATTCTGTAGAAAGGGATTATAACCATTTCTTTTTTAACTCTTTGTATTTTAGTTACACAGAATTTGAAGAGTTCTATAGGTTGTCTGACTGTTCGTGTACAGTAGACCACCCACCACCACAACTTAGAAATGTGTGGAAAGTGGAAGGGTCCCAGTTCCAAACATAGGACCCAGACCTTGTCCTCCAAAAGTAAGAATGTGGCTAGTAGCAGTGGCACAGGTCATGTAGGCGGTACCAGTAGTAGTGGTACAGGTCATGTAGGTGGTACCAGTAGCAGTGGCACAGGTCATGTAGGCGGTACCAGTAGCAGTGGCACAGGTCATGTAGGCGGTACCAGTAGTAGTGGCACAGGTCATGTAGGCGGTACCAGTAGCAGTGGCACAGGTCATGTAGGTGGTACCAGTAGCAGTGGCACAGGTCATGTAGGCGGTACCAGTAGCAGTGGCACAGGTCAAGTAGGCGGTACCAGTAGCAGTGGTACAGGTCATGTAGGCGGTACCAGTAGTAGTGGTACAGGTCATGTAGGCGGTACCAGTAGTAGTGGTACAGGTCATGTAGGCGGTACCAGTAGTAGTGGTACAGGTCATGTAGGCGGTACCAGTAGTAGTGGTACAGGTCATGTAGGCGGTACCAGTAGTAGTGGTACAGGTCATGTAGGCGGTACCAGTAGTAGTGGTACAGGTCATGTAGGCGGTACCAGTAGTAGTGGTACAGGTCATGTAGGCGGTACCAGTAGTAGTGGTACAGGTCATGTAGGCGGTACCAGTAGTAGTGGTACAGGTCATGTAGGCGGTACCAGTAGTAGTAGTACAGGTCATGTAGGCGGTACCAGTAGTAGTGGTACAGGTCATGTAGGCGGTACCAGTGGCACAGGTCATGTAGGCGGTACCAGTAGCAGTGGCACAGGTCATGTAGGCGGTACCAGTAGTAGTGGCACAGGTCATGTAGGCGGTACCAGTAGTAGTGGTACAGGTCATGTAGGCGGTACCAGTAGCAGTGGCACAGGTCATGTAGGCGGTACCAGTAGTAGTGGTGGGCCACAGGTGGCCAAGGAGCTCAACATGAGCTATCACAGTTTGATAAAAGTGGCGGGGGTGAGGAGTCCGATAATGATGCTTGCGTGTTAGACTACTTTCACACTGGCGTTTTGGTTTCCATTTGTGATCAGTTTTGCCCTTAATGCATTTTGAATGGCTCAGGATCCGCTCAGAATGCATCGGGTTGCCTCCGTTCCATCTCCATTACGCTTTGGAGGCGGACACCAAAACGCTTCTTGCAGCGTTTTGGTGTCCGTCTAACGAAACTGAGCCAAACGGATCTGTCCTGGCACACAATGTAAGTCAATGGGGACGGATCCGTTTTCACTGACACAATCTGGCACAATAGAAAACTGATCCGTCCCCCATTGACTTTCAGTGGTGTTCAAGACGGATCCGTCATGGCTGTGTTAAAGATAATACAAACAGATCAGTTCTGAACCAATGCGGTTGTATTATCTGAACGGATGCGTTTGTGCAGATCCATGACGGATCCGCACCAAACGCGAGTGTGAAAGTGGCCTATGACAGGGCCTGGGGCTGGATCAGGGTGGTGAGAAGGAGTTAACATCAGAGGACTGTGGTAGTGGCAGCAACAAACGGCAAAGTAGGGCCAGACTTGCTTTGGGAACTGGGGAGGCCGCAAGCAGTATGGGGGCCGATTCAGGACCGAAACATGCAAGGGCAAAAGCAAGCTTGGCCACCTCTGGAGGGAGTGGGTGAAAATCTGGCATCTGGAAGTACTTTTCCACTCTTCCTGGAGATAGCAGCACAGCCCTGTGCCGGCTCTGCAAGCAGAAATTCAGCCGTAGGTCAGAATACTCAAATGTGGAACCACATGAAACAGCGTCACCTCATGCAATTGTCAAAAGAAGGTGACTGCCAGCTACTACAAGAGGAGTTTGCTCCTTCTCCTGCGCTCCCTTGCAGCAGCCAGCCTGCATCCATGGGCAGTACTAGGTCTTCCACGTCCTCCTCCTCGTCAACCACGTGTCCTTCTCCAGTGTCTTCTCACACTTGTCAGGCATCAATAATGGAATGTGTGGCCAAGAAGCAAGGTTATGCACCCACCAATCCTACAGTATGCAAACTTCTTTCCCACCTAGCAGAGCACCCGAGCCCAATGAAAGTCAATGGGAGAACCCAAGCATTAAAGCAGACATCCCCTGCTCTGAAGAGGGGCGAGTGTCTGGGTCACAGGAAATGGTTCAGGAATAGTAATGAAAAGTACACAACACATTCATCTATCATTAATACAATTATAAATATTAACCCTAACCTACCAGTAATAATTTCTTTCTATAGAACCCTGACTCTATATCATTACCTATAACGTATAATGCTAAAAGCCAGGTATGTGCAAGCCCTAAATCTATCCATAAGACAGCCTTGTGCACTACGAGACATTCAAGCCCATCTCTCATCTAACTAAGAGCTGGTAAGCCTCCCCCCAAAAAAAAATTGTTAAAAATTGTTTTGGCTGTCAGCTAAGTCTTCTCTCTTAGGAGGGCTGCATAAAAATGTTCCGTTTCCTAATTGTCCTGCCAGTATGTTCAATGACCTTTCTGCACTGTATTGTCACGTAAGCTCATTAGCATAAACACGGGCATATGGGAAAGACATGCAAATAGTGTTTCAGCTGAAAAACAGAATCTTCTAATTTGCATGTCTTTCTCATATGTTTATGCAAATGAGCTTCCATGACAACACAGTATAGAAAGATCACTGAATATACTGGTAGGACATTCCCAGAGTCAGAATGTGGTTGCAAGATGTCTTTTGTCCATCGCCATAGGAAGTAAGACTACAGAACACGTTTTCGTCGTGTTGAATGAACCACGGCATCAGATGTATATAGGTAACGACCTTCTGCACCGATTTTAATCATCTATGGTCCAGATTACCAGGAGACCCAGAGGGGTTCCAGGATGTGGAGCAAGCCGTAAGATGGGGACAACAGATGCCCCATGGTTGCTGATGAGGTTAAAATCCCTGAAGGATGCAAACCATTTCTTCTTCCCATTCCAGTGAAGAAGGGACAAAATTTGAGGAATGCAGATCCTTTGATCTATTTGTCCAACCGGATGCAGCAACTCGGCTTGAAGGTAAAACCCACTCCTATAATTAACATCCATCAGGATCCATTGCATATGATAATCCATAACATGGCTCCCCATAGCATATCCCTGCAGAAGAACACGGCAATTCGTCTAGCTATGGATTCGGAATACTATACTTTTGGATTGGACTTATTCCTGATGGATACCTAACAGAAGAACAAGTAGTGGAACAACGTTTTTACTCAACACCTGAGGGGTTATTCAATATCCACTCTGTTTATCCTCTTAGTTCTGAGGAAGGTACCTGCCACATCGAAGAGTCATCATTGGTTTTCAACCATGAGATTGATGAAAAGGAGTACGAGTCCTGCCAACAAGTAAAGGATAAGGTACGCTACACCCAAAATCCTTTAACCAGTGAGCTTGAAGAAACTTACAAGTTAAGTCAGCCTGAAATCTTTCCGGAATTTCAGGAGCGGGTGGAAGAGCAAATCTCTATAGCTAACGCGTGCTCCGATGAGTCAGAGCGTCAAAAGCTAAAAAGGAGCTCTTCACAGAATTCCGGGACATGTTTGCCAAGGATTCTTATGGTTGTGTGGAAACAGACCTGCATGTTGCAAGAATCCATACAGATCCCGATGCACCCCCTGTCTTTGTCAAACAATACCGGCTTCTGCTGGCGGCTTACGAGTCACTATCGGAAAAAACCTGGAGAGGAGGGGCATCATCTGTCCGATACATAGCTCGTTCAACCATCATATACTTGGAGTCCTCAAACCCAACGGTCAATTTCGGCGCTGATTGGATCTAAGGCAATTAAACAAACGTGTTCACATGTCCGGGTGGCCTGTGCCATATATTGACCAATGTTCCAACATTTTCACCGCCCTTGACTGTGCACAAGGATATTGGACGATTAAAGTGAATGAAAGGGATCAGTACAAACTGGCCTTCACATTTGGAAAGCAACACAATGCATGGACCCGACTACCCTTCGGGTATATAAATGCGGGCCATGAATTTGCTGTGTTCATGCAGAAGGCAATGCCTGATGCCACTGAACGAGGTACCTTATCATATGTGGATGACAAAATCAAAAGCACGACTTATGAGGAACACATTGCAGAACTGAAGCATGTACTAACCAAGCTCGGTACATAGCCAAAAGTCCCCGTACTGTGGGGATATATAATGTCAGGCGCCTCCATAATGCGGATTATTCTCTCAGCAAAGATGCAGATTGCTAATGGAAGATCTGACATTATCTGAAAAGAGGACTAAACCCATGGAGAGTGATATTCCGTAGTCTGATTGCCGAGCTGGATATTTTGTCACATTACTATCATATATTTTGGATTGGTCATAGGGTTAGAGTCCTGGGATAACAGTTCTATTAATCCGTGTTTTATTGCTATAGCCCGTTTGGTAAACAGAGGATCCTAACTTTCTCCTGGTCTATAAATCATTGGTCTGCTCGTTAAAAGTATAGCATTGGCAATAAGTAACTTTCAGCCGCACTGTGCTGGTGAGAGAGGGGTGTGTTAGCGCCACCGTGTGGCAGATTCGGGGTATTGTTTTACAACTTCATTGTCTTTGCAATTGTATTAATTTTATATCCTTGGTTTGTATTGTGTATAAATTACATATATATTTTGCATTCACAACTGTCCCTTTGTTTCACTGCACAAATCAAATTAAGATACTCGATAAAAGAACTTGGAGGCAATTATGTCCGCCTGAAGGATCATATCTTTTTTCATATTTTTTTGATCCTCTCTTTTATATGAATATTCCTTTTATATAGAAGATATACGACATGGTGGACACCTGCAGCAGCGTGTATTGCCAGGGGCAGTACATGTCCGTCGTGGCCCACTGGATCAATGTTTTTAGTGGCGAGGCAGCAGCCCAGCAACTTGGCCAGGTCCGTTTGGCACCTCTAATCCTTTATCAGCCTGAATTCCAGACCAGACACTTATCAGCCTCCTCCATTTTCATGGACACCTTCTCATCTCCAATAGCAACAGGGCACAGCTTTGACCCCCCCTTCTATCACGTGTCAAGTTAAGTGCTGCCATGGGGTTTCAGGCTTGACCTGCAGCCACACAGGTAAGAGGCAGCAAACAACATGCTAGCTGTCTCCCTGTCCGCTCCAAGCTGGCAAGGTCTTGATCCACAACGGTACCAACATAGTGGCCACGCTGAACCTGGGCTGAATGACACATGCTCCCTGTATGGCACATGTAATTAACTTTGTGGTCCAACTGCTGGCAAAGTCCAAAAAGCTGTGCATTCATTTCAACCATTCCTACGCAGCAGGAAACACTCTCCTGAACTTTCAGCGTCAGGTCAGTCTGCCATTACACCGCATGATCGGCAACGTGCCAACCCGCTGGAATTTGACACTGCACATGTAGAAAGGCTCTATGAGTAGCGGGAAGCAGTGACCAACTTTTTCATGCACCAGCCAGAATCGTCAAGAATAGGGAGCATGTGTCATTTCGAGATCCAGCAATGGAAGCTGGTCCAAGATGTCTGTAGCATGCTGAAGCCCAGGAGGAGACGGTGCTGGAGGAGCGTGAGGATAATGAAGATGACGACACCGGCAATGACACACAATCGTTACAGAGGGAGGTGGCAAGCTGTATGCTCAAATACTTATGCACTAACAGGCTTATCGTACACATTAAGCAGGCTGACGATTACCGGATAGCCATGCATCTAGACCAACGCTATCACTCCAACATGGCGGACTGTTTTTCTCCCGAGGAAAGGGAGGAGAAATTAGCTAACTATCAGGAAACACTGTGTATGAACCTTGACAAGGCTTTTAGCCAGCAGACGCCTGCCGCCAGTGTGTCCTAAAGGGAGGCCCACCTTCGCCTTTCGCAGAGTCACCCACCTCCTGCCACAAGCAGCCATAGCAGCAGAAGCCGCAGTTTTTAATGTTCTACACCAGGCTCGGGAAAGTAAGCAAGCCCAGTCCAAGAGTAGGAATATCCACGGCACTCCAGTTAGAGTATATTCAATTCTTTTTAATGGTCAAAGAAAGATTAACATCACTTATTTTTCCATACAGTATTACATATCCAGGAGTAGAAACAAATATTATAGCCACATTGTATTCCCCGGATGTTTCGGTCTATCATTGTGGCGATACCAACCTCGCCACTGGGTTTTGGAGGGGCCTGTTTACCAGCCTCATGCCTCAGGATTATGGCCCATAGTAACTTTAAAGGAGAAGACAGACCGGCCGCACAGCTTAAATCTGTGGAACTGTTTTGGGCAGGAAAGCCATGCTTGCGGTCGGCCAAATGTGACTTCCATGGAATTCGGGAACCCCTGTTCGGATCAGGGTGATTTCTGGATATGTTGTTCACCCAGATCAGAGCTATCCATGGATGTATACATTATGGGGATATGTGGGGTTTTGAGGTGTGTGACAGAACCATCTGTCTTTGCAATTGTATTGTATGTTATGTGAGGGTACCCAGATAGCTATGCCATGTTCGTGAAATTAAAGACTTTGGCTCCATGTCGATTTTATTGTATTTGTGTACTCTGAGTGCCATTCACCTAATAATATGCACTCAGACTTGAGCTATCTGGGGATATGTTAAATGTCTGTGTTTACTGTAAGGGTTGTGACATTGTGTGTTTAAATGGTGATTCCTGTCCTGTTGTCCCCACATGGGTATTGGCGATTTCCCTTTGTCCTGAGAGATAATTGGATTGCTCCTCGGGTGTCTCCGGGGCAGAGAGGAGGAAACCATGATGCATTGTGGGGATGTATTGTGTCTGTGTGTCCTGAATTGCTGCATATCTGTCCTGTGTCACAGTCTCCTTCTGGTCCCCTAGGGGAGTGTCCACCAGATGGGGACCTGCATAAATACGGGCGGGTAGCCCCCAATAAAGTGTTCCTGTTTTATACTCAACATAGAGCCTCATCTCATGTGTGTGGGATTGCTATACGTGTATACTCTCCTGGCTATTACTCCTAGCTCTTGTAAGAGCTGTTCCTGTGGTGGTATCGGTGTCGAGCGGAGTGCTTGGAGTCCTCGGGAGGCACTTGGAGCATCTATCAACAGAGGTACCCGGTCGGGGTGTCAGGAGATCCTTTACAATCATTACTAAACTTATTGTTTCTAAAACTTAACATGGATATAACAGAACTCATCATCGTTCCCCCATTTCACTCACCCCCCCAACAGACCTATCGATCACAATCAATGACTGCACACACTCTCCGGTCAATAAAGCCCGCTGCCTTGGAGTGACCTCTCCTTCCGACTATATTTCAAGGACCCTTTGGACCCGGGATGTTCTAAATAATATAGTTCAAATAGCCGAAGATACTAGACTCCCGTTTCAGGTCTATTAAAACGTATCGGGAGAAAAAAGAAAACACTTTTAAAATTAAAGGTGCTGTTTGGACTCAAACGGCAGAGATTAGGGGTTGCTTCACCCATATATCCTGCCTCATTTTTATGCGTCCATTTTGATTTTTATTCACTGTTAGCAGCAATCATTTTATGTGTCTAAATAGATTGCATGTTTGAGGACCACCTGTCAGGTCGCTTATAACTACTCGCTTGCTATGTATCATTTAACGCGACTCTCTGCCGCTTAGGTGTCAAAGTGTGGCGAGTCTGCAGTCACTCCTCACTCCTTCCCCTCCTTCCGACCCCACATCCCAGCCCTTTCAACCACCTGCTGCCTCCAACTCATTAACATCTCCCGCATCCGTGCTTTCCTCAACTTTGTGTCTGTGGAAATGCTTGCACATGCCCTCATCATCTCCCCCCTAGACTACTGCAACATCCTCCTGTGTGGCCTTCCATCTAGCACTCTCGCACCCCTCCAATCTATCCTCAACTCTGCTGTCCGACTATCCACCTCTCCGCCTGTTACTCCTCTGCCTCTCTCTACTACCAATCCCTTCACTGGCTCCTCACTGCCCTGCAAATTCAGTTCAAAATACTAACAAATACATACAAGGCTTCCACAACCTGTCCACTCCCTACATCTCTGAGCTACATCCCCACACGCACTCTCCGATCCTCACAAGACCTCCTTCTCTCCTCTTATCACCTCTTCCCACAATCTCCTTCAAGATTTCTCCTGTGCATCCCCCACACTTGTGTGGAACTCGCTGCCCCAACATATCAGACTCTCACCTACAGTGGAATCCTTCAAAAGAAACCTAAAAACCCACCTCTTCAGACAAGCCTACAACCAGTGACCCTGCTGCCTCTATACCGCCATGACCCGCTTCACCCGCACCTACTGTGTCCTTCTACCATACCATGTAGATTGTAAGCCTCGTGGGCAGGGCCCTCTCTCTATACCAGTCTGTAACTATTTGTAACAAACCTGGAAGTGGTAGCTAGGGGGTTAGTCGGTTTTGTACTGAACATCAGAGAGCCAGAGTGAGTATAGCTCACTGTTCGGTTCTCCGTTCATTAGTTTAATCCAAAAGAAGTGAAGTGCTGTATACGGAGATTTCTTCCATGCTGCTGGCTCTGTCACATTGCATTAGCTCTGCAATTAGCGTGGCTTTGTTCTTGTTGCTTGCCACTATGCCCCGAGCTTCCATCAGATCCTTTAGCGTTGTCCTCTTTAGTAGTTCATACTGCTGAGCCATTCGGGTTCATCCAGTTCGAATCCCACTGCCTGCCACCAGTTATAACAAACCTGGAAGTGGTAGCTACGGGGTTCGTCGGTTCTCCGTTCGCCAGCTTAATACAAAACAAGTAAAATGCTGTAGCTGAGATTCTCCCAAGTAGCAATCAGTTACCCAAACACCAGCCGAAACCTAATAAAGGGTGTAGCAGACCGCTTTATCAATGACACACTGGCTTTTATGCCCTGGTAGTCACAGGAAAGAAGTCAGGTGTTGTGCTGCTGTTGACCTGGAGGTTATGCATCCCACATCGTTCCTTAGTAATACATCTGCAGGGAGGTCTTTCATAAGGCCAACATCAAGGTGCCTTTTTCCTGAGCCCCAATCCAGGTGGAGTCGGGCCCTGGGGAGCTTGCGTATGGCTCCCCCTGCAACTTTGACGGCCACAGTCTTAGGGATCCGAGCTTGTGCCCGAACCATGTGGGGCTGTATCAGTGTGAGCGTGGCTCCGGTGTCTCTCAGAGCTCTGGCCTCGACTCAGTCTATGGAAACCCACTGCCAGTGATGGTCCCTGTTGTCACTGCCAGCTTGTGCTGGTTTCGCATCATGTAGTGTAGTCCACTGTTCCTCGTTCTGCCCGGAGCCCATGAACTCATCTGGTTGGTAACAATGGGCAGTATCTCTCGGCTAGGCTGTGGTGTGGCCCGGTCCCAGTTTCCCAGAGACCGGTTGCGGCAGTGTTGTCTAATGTGCCCGGGTTGCTTACAGAGAAAACATGACACTGTACCACGGTTTTGGGTGGCCGGTGCTGGAGTGTAAGGCATAGGTCTGGTAGGTGGTGGGGCCGCTGATGCCTGATAAGCGGCTCTGGGCGCCGGTCACCCCCGTTTGGATCCAGATGTCGGCCGTCCTGGTGCTCATCTGCCAACTTGGCAGCCTCCTCCACAGTCTTGGGCTTTCTGTCTTGTACCCAATCCCTGATGTTGGTGGGGGTATGGTCATAGAACTGGTCTAGAGATCCAATTTGGATGGCATCTTCAAATGAAGTGGCCTGGCACCCCTGCATCCAGCTTTGGGCCGCCCGGCCTATCTGAAATGCTCACTCCATGAAGGAATCCCGGCCTCCTTTCCTCAGTGCCCGAAAGGGGTGACTGCAAATCTGGCCAGCAGAATCTCCTTCATCTTGTCATAGTTCTGAATGTCCTCATCAGGTACGGCCCGATAAGCTTCCGCTGTACGCCCTGAGAGCTTGCAGCTGAGAACCGCAGACCAGTTATCTGCTTCTAGCCCCTCCAACATACACTGCCTTTCAAAATCTTGCAGGTAGTTGTCAATGTCTGTTTCCCCATCCACAAAGGCTTTAAAGGCTGCATAGTTAATTTTCTTTGTACGGCTAGTTGTATATCCTGGGGAAGTTAGGGAATCCCCCTGCAACGACCCTGCTCTTGAGTCCAGAGCACGCTGGGAATCCTTGGCATGCGTGATGACCTGTACCACTGCCTCCTGTGATGGATTGGGCCCCAGTAGACTGATCATCCATCTCACCTCCTTCTGGAAATAGTTTTCCTCTGGCTGCTCTTCTTCCATGCCGCTGGCTCTGTCACATTAGCTCTGCAATTAGCGTGGCTTTGTTCTTGTTGCTTGCCACTATGCCCCGAGCTTCCAGCAGATCCTTTAGCGTTGTCCTCCTTAGTAGTTCATACTGCTGAGCCATTCGGTTTCATCCAGTTCGGGACATCCATTCGGGATGTGAATCCCACCGCTTGCCACCAGTTGTAACAAACCCGGAAGTGGTAGCTAGGGGGTTCGCCGGTTTTGAACCGAACGGCCAAGAGCCAGATTGATTATAGCTCATAGTTCGGTTCTCCGTTCGCCAGTTTAATCCAAAAGAAGTGAAATGCTGTAGCTGAGATTCTCCCAAGTAGCGATCAGTTACCCAAACACCAGCTGAAACATGATAAAGGGTGTAGCAGACCGCTTTATTGATGCCACACAAGGTTACAGTCTGTTGTCCAAGCATTAACAGAGGTTCTGTTACACTCGTCTTCTCCGGAACCATTTGGCCCATCTAGTCTGCCCAATATGCTGAATACTATGGATAGCCGCTGGCCCTATCTTATATGAAGGATGGCCTTATGCCTATCCCATGCATGCTTAACCTCCTCCACTGTATTTGCAGCTGCCACTTCTGCAGGAAGGCTATTCCATGCATCCACTACTCTCTCAGTAAAGTAATACTTCCTGATGTTACTGTTAACCCTTTGCCCCTCTAATATAACACTATGTCCTCTTGCAGCAGTTTTTCTTCTTGTAAATCTTCTCTCCTCTTTTCCCTTGTTGACTCCCTTTATGTATTTAGCCGCCTCTCTCATCTCCCCTCTGTCTCGTCTTTCTTCCAAGCTCTACATGTTAAGGTCCTTTCATCTTTCCTGGTAAGTTTTATCCTGCAATCCATGGACCAGTTTAGTAGCTCTTCTCTGAACTCTCTCCAAAGTATCAGTATCCTTCTGGAGATATGGTCTCCAGTACTGCGCACAATACTCCAGATGAGGTCTCACTAGTGCTCATTACCCTCTACTGGTAATGCCTCTCCCTATACACCCCAGCATTCTGCTAGCATCTCCTGCTGCTCTAGGACATGGTCTGCCTACCTTTAAGTCTTCTGAAATAATGACCCCTAAATCCCTTTCCTCAGACACTGAGGTCAGGACTGCATCACTGATTGTATATTCTGCTCTTGGGTTTTTACGCCCCAGGTGCATTGTCTCGCACTTATCAACATTACATTTTAGTTGCCAGATTTTTGACCATTCCTCTAGTTTTCCTAAATCCTTTTCCATTTGGTGTATCCCTCCAGGAACATCAAGCCTGTTACAAATCTTTGTGTCATCAGCAAAAAGACCCACCTTACCATCGAGGCCTTCTGCAATGTCGCTGATAAAGATATTAAACAATATGGGTCCCAGAACAGATCCCTGAGGTAGGCTTTTGCTAGACTTGGTCAAAACAAGCCTAGCCACCCTTTCATCGTTCTGACAGTTAGCATTGTGACTACAAGCATCTAGCCACATAAAGGTCAATTTTTTTAGGCTGCATCCAGTCAACCATTCTTAGTTCTGACAGTAAGCACTGCGACTATGGGCATCTTTCCATGTAAAGGTAAATTTGGCCCCTCAATCGTCATTTTTTCCCCAAATAACGTGTGTGTTTAAACTCTATCTGCCTATGATAAGGGAAAATTTTGGAAGCTTTAAGATAGGAAAAAGCATAAAACGTGCCATGGCGCAGTGTGTTTTTAAACGCACCGTTTTTAATGCTTTTTTTCCAAAACTATTGTAATGTCCCACTAGGTAAATGTGGGCACTACACAAGGGTCAATTGGGCCACGTTGTCCTGCTACTCCTAAGGGACATTGGCAGAGTATTTAACAGTCCATTTTTATGCATTTTATTATGTATTTATATGTATTCTCCCCTGTTAGCTGTGCAGCAGGCCTATCAGGGTGCAGTTATTCATCCTAGACACTAGAGGGAGATAGGGAGCCCCTAGTATATATATTCAGGCCCAGACAGGGAGGAGTTAGTCTGTAGTCAGGAGTCTGTGGAGACAGAAGTGAGAGGACACCAGCCAGAGAGAAGCTGAGGGCCTCCTCCTGACCTGCAGCTAGACAGCCCAGGCTTCTAGTTGCCACCAGGAGGCTAGTGAAGGAGCATAGCCTGCCTGAAGTTTCCTGAGCCTATGTTAGCTCAGATCATCCACCCCAAGAGAAGAGTTTGCCTCCTGGGAGAAACCTGCAGTTCACACAAGCCAAGCAGAGCCAGTGTTCCAGCTAGTCAAGTAAGCTGAAGGGCAGAAGGATTATTAATTTAAAGCAAGGATAAATACGGGAGGAGGATTGCTACCAAAGATAAAGCCAGTATTAGAGCATCCGGGCCATGGGATAAGAACAGACAGGAGTTATTAGGAACAGTGTACAGTATTTCTGAGGAGAAGGTACAGCCTGATCTGCGTGTGTTGTTGTTACCCCCTGAGTATCTTGCAAGAAACAGTATACCTGCCATTGATGTAAGAGCCTGCTTGTGAAGTGAACCTGCTATTTGGAACTGCATTGACCACCAACTGTACAAAGTTGAACTGTTACTAGTAAAGGAAAGTTTGGTTCACCATACCATTGTGTTCCTCACTTATTAAAACCATAAATCGGTGTGCCACTGTTACAGGCACTGGCGTCACGAATCTTAAAGGGACCTTGTCCTAGGCACATTAAACACCTGCAACATCCAGGGCACCTCATCCACCATCAGGCCTGGTCCCTAAATACAGAGAGTGCCCCAGAAGACCCCTGTGCCAGCCTCCCCATCACTGCTGTATGCCTGCCCAGGGTTTTCCTACAAAACTGTGAGTAACCCTCGCTTGCCCATTAACCGTGACCTCACATCGCAATACCCTGCAGGTCGGCGTACTGCACTGTGTGTGTCAGTGTCACTCCTAGATGATTTGAGCCTTGGTCAGCCATTGTTGTTGATCATCACTTGTCCTTCTTTGGGCCACATAATATCCCACCCCTGACAGGAGACATTGTCCAAAACAACTTACTTCACCTGTCAGTGGTTTTAATGTGCTGGCTGATTGGTGTCGCGTTTTCAACATTTCTAATAAATATGGCCACAGGCTACATCACTTAGGATACAATGATGATGAGGTTCTAGGGCCTCATTTTTTATAATAATGCACTGGTAAGGGTACTTTCACATTAGCAGCAGGGGAGTCCGGCGGGTGAACAGCCTGTCGGATCCGTCTTGCCGCTAGTTCACATGTGTCCCTGGACTGCTGCTCCATCTCTATTGAATATAATGGGGGTGGGGGTGGAGTTCCGGTGGCAGCACGGCAGCGCATGCCAAGAGGCAGCCAGACTACTGCACGTCGTAGTTTTAGTCCGGCTGTCTCTCGCTGTGCGCTGCCGTGCTGGTGCTGGAACTCCGCCCCGCCCCCATTATAGTCAATTGGGACGGAGCGGCAGTCCGGGGACACAGTCCGGGAACTAGCGTTCACCCGCCGGAACAGCCTGCCGGACTCCCCTGCCGCTAATGTGAAAGTACCGTAAGTTGTGAAAACGGCAACTCCCATCATGTCCTGATGGTCAAAACATTTACATATCAGCTACAATGCGAATGGACTCTACCTCGATGGTATTTTGCAATCTTAAATGCTGGTATAACGAACATTACATCGCCACACAAGTCCAGGAAGCGATCACGAATCTCCAGTGGATCAGTGGTGTCGCCAAGATACTCGTCAGTGACGAGAGGGAGGACATCAGGACTCAGACCCTAGAAAATGGACATAAACCACGATGAAGAGAAAACATTCCTCATAGATAATAAGACGCAGAACATAACGGACACCAGCTCATCTCACCAGTATATGAGTTTGGAGCTTCTGCATCACCGTCTCCCGCGTCATTCCTTCTGTTATCCCCGTGACATTCACCATCTAAATACCAATATACAGTGGTCACAAGAATATTACAGTGGATATCATGGATTATTACAGAGGAATATCTTTCTAGATGTCGCTATACCCAAAGGCTAAACTTTCTCCAGGCTCAAGAATATTTCTGTTGTCTTAACCGGCACAGTATTTAATTCATTGGAGGAGATACGTTAATGTATATTTTTTGGTTTACTGGTCTCTGCGGGATGGAAAAGCCTAGTGTATGTAAAAGCTTAGTGCACTGTGGTTTTCCATCCCTTTTTCCCCAATGTACACCTTATACAGTTCCTTCTCAAAAAATTAGCATACTGTGATAAAGTTCATTATTTTCTGTAATGTACTGATAAACATTAGACTTTCATATATTTTAGATTCATTACACACAACTGAAGTAGTTCAAGCCTTTTATTGTTGTAATATTGATGATTTTGGCATACAGCTCATGAAAACCCAAAATTCCTATCTCAAAAAATTAGCATATCATGAAAAGGTTCTCTAAACGAGCTATTAACCTAATCATCTGAATCAACTAATTACCTCTAAACACCTGCAAAAGATTCCTGAGGCTTTTACAAACTCCCAGCCTGGTTCATTACTCCAAACCGCAATCATGGGTCAGACTGCCGACCTGACTGCTGCCCAGAAGGCCATCATTGACCCCTCAAGCAGGAGGGTAAGACACAGAGAGACATGTCTGAACGAATAGGCTGTTCCCAGAGCGCTGTATCAAGGCCCCTCAGTGGGAAGTCTGTGGGAAGGAAAAAGTGTGGCAGAAAACGCTGCACAACGAGAAGAGGTGACCGGACCCTGAGGAAGATTGTGGAGAAGGACCGATTCCAGACCTTGGGGGACCTGCGGAAGCAGTGGACTGAGTCTGGAGTAGAAACATCCAGAGCCCCCGTGTACAGGCGTGTGCAGGAAATGGGCTGCAGGTGCCGCATTCCCCAGAAACAGCGGCAGAAGCGCCTGACCTGGGCTACAGAGAAGCAGCACTGGACTGTTGCATGTCATTCGGAAATCAAGGTGCCAGAGTCTGGAGGAGACTGGGGAGAGGGAAATGCCAAAATGCCTGAAGTCCAGTGTCAAGTACCCACAGTCAGTGATGGTCTGGGGGCCATGTCAGCTGCTGGTGTTGGTCCACTGTGTTTTATCAAGGGCAGGGTCAATGCAGCCGCCATCAGGAGATTGTGGAGCACTTCATGCTTCCATCTGCTGAAAAGCTTTATGGAGATGAAGATGTCATTTTTCAGCATGACCTGGCACCTGCTCACAGCGCCAAAACTGATGGTTTACTGACCATGGTATTACTGGGCTCAATTGGCCTGCCAACTCTCCTGACCTGAACCCCATAGAGAATCTGTGGGATATTGGGAAGAGAAAGTTGAGAGACGCAAGACCCGACACTCTGGATGAGCTTAAGGCCGCTATCGAAGCCTCCTGGGCCTCCATAAGACCTCAGCAGTGCCACAGGCTGATGGCCTCCATGCCACGCCGCATTGAAGCCTCCTGGGCCTCCATAACACCTCAGCAGTGCCACAGGCTGATTGCCTCCATGCCACGCCGCATTGAAGCATCCTGGGCCTCCATAACACCTCAGCAGTGCCACAGGCTGATTGCCTCCATGCCACGCCGCATTGAAGCATCCTGGGCCTCCATAACACCTCAGCAGTGGCACAGGCTGATGCCTCCATGCCACGCCGCATTGAAGCAGTCATTTCTGCAAAAGGATTCCCGACCAAGTATTGAGTGCAGAACTGAACATCATTATTTGAAGGTTGACTTTTTTTTGTATTAAAGGGTTTCTACCACTTGCATATGACATATTTGGTGTTCAGACACTAGCGATCCGCTAGTGTCTGATGTACCATACAAGCTAATTATTACATTAATCCGTTCGGCCGTTTTGTCAAAAAAAGCACTTATATATTTATGCAAATGAGCCTCTAGGTGCTATGCGGGCGTTTTTCCAGCACCTAGAGGCTCTGTCTACCTGGCAGTTTGCCGCCCAGCGCCTCGCTCCAGCACGCCCATCTTCAACTCTATTCGATCCTCCCCCCTGCTTCTGCCTTCCGAAATCTCGCGCCTGCGCCGTTCGTCGCGGCATTCGGCGCAGGCGCAGTCAATGTCTGACCACTCCGTGCTCAGACATTTCCACTGCGCCTGCGCCGATGACATCGGCGCAGGCGCAGTGGAAATGTCTGAGCACGGAGCGGTCAGACATTGACTGCGCCTGCGCCGAATGCCTCCGAATGCCACGACGGACGGCGCAGGCGCGAGATTTCGGAAGGCTGAAGCAGGGGGAGGATCGAATAGAGTTGAAGATGGGCGTGCTGGAGCGAGGCGCTGGGCGGCAAACTGCCAGGTAGACAGAGCCTCTAGGTGCTGGAAAAACGCCCGCATAGCACCTAGAGGCTCATTTGCATAAATATATAAGTGCTTTTTTTGACAAAACGGCCGAACGGATTAATGTAATAATTAGCTTGTATGGTACATCAGACACTAGCGGATCGCTAGTGTCTGAACACCAAATATGTCATATGCAAGTGGTAGAAACCCTTTAAAAACACTTTTCTTTTATTGGTCGGATGAAATATGCTAATTTTTTTAGATAGGAAATTTGGGTTTTCATGAGCTGTGGCCAAAATCATCAATATTAAAACAATAAAAGGCTTGAACTCCTTCAGTTGTGTGTAATGAATCTAAAATATATGAAAGTCTAATGTTTATCAGTACATTACAGAAAATAATGGACTTTATCACAATATGCTAATTTTTTTAGAAGGACCTGTACATAGTGCCAACAAATGATGTGAACCCAGCCAAATTGAATGTATTTTACTGCATAAATATTCCTGTTTAATTAAATGCAGATTACTCCAGAAATCAATAAGTTTAATTCGACACATTTGACTGCGTAAATATACAAGTTGGTAAGGCTGATTAGTCAGCCTGCATTTGTGGGAGGGGCGGAGGCTCTTCATATACGAGCCACACCCTCACTCACAGGTGTGTGTTTTCAGGTGCACAGCTGCTGCTGGTTGCCATTAGCAAACTAGCTTCTCTGGTGGTAGGAGTCTTTCTTTGCAGCATGAGGCCAGAATGGAGCTTGTTATTTTGCTCTCTGCTACCGTAGCATGCAGGCGCCATACTACGTAAGTAGGATGGGCCGGGGCCGTCTCTCCAGGCCGGTCGGATCCGACTTTGCTAGCGAATGGGAGGCTTCGCCTCAGAATCTGCTACCTCAGGTTTGCTCGTTTGGGCCTAAATACTTCCATTTGCTTTTCATTTTTGTTTGTTGGTAATAGGAGTTGGTTCCTATAAATCTTACAAGTTTCACTTTGCTTCGTTCGTCTCGTATGAAAAGTTTCTTTACAGCAATCCGGCTGAAGTAAGAGTTACCCGGGCAGCACGTGATGTCATGTTTGGAGATCGGACGCATCGTTTATTGTTTAGGACTTTTGCTGTAGCTGTTCCTTGCCATGTGTATCCCCCCCCCCCTCTTTCCCCCCGCCACCACCATCTTTAAACTTCATGTATTTCACTTTTGTAAGCCGTGTACCGGGGTGGGCTCCCCAGGATACAGCACTGTGCCGCTATAGAAGATACACCTAACCGGTGGCAGACGCAGCAGAGCCTGCAAGTCAATTACTGCGCTGCAGTCCAGTACAGTAAGGCCTAACAAAGCTATAACCCTATCTAACTAGCGCATACAAGGCCTAGGCTAGTCTCTGTTACTTTAGGCGCCAAACAGTAAAGTACAATTGGTAATCAGGTGTACTGACCTGCGTCCGTTCTGGGCCCTAGGATGCCGCTTACCCGGGATGGCCACCAAGCTCTCAGCAACCGTGTGGCCTTGCTTGATGCTAAGGTTTTCTGTCCATACACTGGAACTGGTCTTCCTGGGACAACCTCTCTTTCAAAGTGCTGGATCCAGAAAGGGGACAGCAGATACTCTCCTTCCCTTGAGTTCCATTCACTGCCGGACATCCGCAAGCCAGGATGGAATCGGATTCAGCCCCTCACAGCACAATCCTTCCACCATGTCAGATCAACACTTACTGGTTCACCCAGAAGCATGCTGACTGTGCTGCAAAACAGCGGCCTCTAGTGCCCGGAATGCCAAATGACAGCTCCAGTACAATTTAAACATAAATATACAGGCAGAGCTTATCCACAATCTCATACTTTCATGCCCCGCTGTTATCCTGAGCGGCATTTACACTTTCGGCTTTTATTTCATGTCTTATGCTGCATCCGCACGTCCTTACTGTACTGCACTTTTCTACTCTTGGTTCGTATTCACTCAGATTGGTCTCACATTCAAGCTGCGCTCACCTGTTGGCTGTTACATCTCATTCCGTCCCCAGCCGACAGCCGAATCCGTATTACATGCCTGTTATTACATGTTGTATACTCGGCTTACAGCCATAGCTGCTACTGTTACTCCGTTTTCATGCTCTGGACGCACCACCCTGGTGTTCCCACCTTGCTCCACTCACAACTAGAGCTGCGTTTATACAGATTTTCATGCTCTGCTTATACCCAAAGTTGTGTTATCACTTCTACTGCTACCATGTTTTTAGGTACCACTCACATCCAAAGCTGCATTCTCCTGTTTATTGCTACATCATGGTTTTGCTCAATCTCACCGGGGCAGTCTGCACCCACCGCTCTGGTACCTCTCTCCTGACAAACATAACTGCGTTCTTTTCAGGCTTACGTTACCTTCCTCGGTGGTCTGTTACATTCCATAGGCCTAGTTTCTGTTTAATCCTGGTTCGTATTCACTCAGATTGGTCTCCTGCCCCAGTTCACCAAACAGCTCCTCAGCGGAGGTCAGTGGGCCGATAGGAGTACGTTTCCTGCTATGTTTTCACAAGCTGTTCATTAGTTTGTCACGATAAGAGACTTCTCTTAGCGAACTTGCAATGCCCCAGGCATTTCATGTTTACGTTTATGGTTCGCGGTGGTTAGTGTTTTTTAATGCCTGTTGGCAGTCATGTTCCTTAGGCCACCTTCTAGCCAATCCAATCATTCAAGTCGCTTCATATGCCATTAGGTCCGGCTTACGTTTTAATTACTTATCGTCACCGCAACGTCATCCCTCTGGCTTCGGGGGCCCTATGACCGATCCGGCCTCATGGCTCCAGGGGCCCCTTGACCGCTTTTCATGTTTTGTTTGTTAAGGGTACGACATGGTTGTAGGCTGGTTAGTGTCCCAGGTTTCTGTTGGAGGTTATGCGAGTCCATGTCTTTGTCTTTCTAGGTTATCGAGTCCCGGTTGCTTACTAAACCCGTTGGATTAAGGCCCAATCTTTTCCCCAGCCGTCCTTAATTCTAAGGTTCGCATCCCAGCGGCTGCCGGCCCCATGGGCCCCTGGTGGTTGCTTCAGCCCCATGGCTTCAGGGGTCTGACCAATGGTTGTCTGTCCACCTGTGCAGCTATGCTTTTGAATGACTCATATCTTTACCTGCTCGCCAGCTTATGTTATTAATTTTTGTTAATGTCCGTTATTATCTCCATTTTCTGTCACGTTTCCCTTCGTCTTTTCAGGTCATGCAGTTGAACTATTGGGGTCACCTTCCACGTCGGTCAGGTCTCGTTCCTAACGATATTTCGCCTCGCATGTTATTCAGGCCACGTAGTTTATCTTGGGTATCGCCTGCCACATCGGTCAGGCTCATGGTTTAATTCACGTGCACCTCATTCATGTCACTTTTCATAGTTATAATTCTTAAAAGAAAAAAAAAAAAAAAAAACTCGGCCCCATGGCTTCGGGGGCCCGATGACTGCTTCGGCCCCATGGCTTCGGGGGGCCCGACGACCTGCTTCGGCCCCATGGCTTCGGGGGGCCCGACGACCTGCTTCGGCCCCATGGCTTCGGGGGGCCCGACGACCTGCTTCGGCCCCATGGCTTCGGGGGGCCCGACGACCTGCTTCGGCCCCATGGTGTCATGGTCTTACCTCCTTGCTGTTCTCCTTCGTTTGACATGTGCTGGCGGCCATCTTGGTTTCTGGGTTTCTTGTAGCCTCCCACCCTGCGGCTCCTCCTTCCCACTGGGAGGAGCTGGATGCCTAGCTCATATATATATATAGGAGGTCTGTGGCTTCAGTTCCCTGCTTGGTCCTCCTGTGCTCACATGCTTCTAAGACTGCTGCTGCTTCTGGTTCCTGATCCTGGCTTCGTCTGACTACCCTGCTGATTCCTGATCCTGGCTTCGTCTGACTACCCTGTTGGTTCCTGATCCTGGCTTCATCTGACTACCCTTCTGGTTCCTGATCTCTGGTTTCGCAAGACCCTGCTTTGGTTTAGCCATCCATTTGGACTTTTGCCTTACAGCTTTATTTTCAATAAAGCCTTCTTATTTCCACTCATCTCTTGTTGTACGTCTGGTTCATGGTTCCTTGACACATGGCTTCGGGGGCCCGACACCTGCTTCGGCCCCATGGCTTCGGGGGCCCGACGACCTGCTTCGGCCCCATGGCTTCGGGGGCCCGACGACTGCTTCGGCCCCATGGCTTCGGGGGCCCGACGACCTGCTTCGGCCCCATGGCTTCAGGGGCCCGACTACCTGCTTTGGCCCCATGGCTTCGGGGGCCCGACGACCTGCTTCGGCCCCATGGCTTCGGGGGCCCGACGACCTGCTTCGGCCCCATGGCTTCGGGGGCCCGACGACCTGCTTCGGCCCCATGGCTTCGGTGGCCCGACGACCTGCTTCGGCCCCATGGCTTCGGTGGCCCGACGACCTGCTTCGGGGGCCCGACGACCTGCTTTGGCCCCATGGCTTCGGGGGCCCGACGACCTGCTTTGGCCCCATGGCTTCGGGGGCCCGACGACCTGCTTTGGCCCCATGGCTTCGGGGGCCCGACGACCTGCTTCGGCCCCATGGCTTCGGGGGCCCGACGACCTGCTTCGGCCCCATGGCTTCGGGGGCCCGACGACTGTTTTCAAACCTGCTGGGCTCATTGCCTGGTTGGTTGTCCATCTGTGCATCTAGGCTGATTTGGCCCCTATGTATCGCATACATACCTGCTTCCCTAATTTCCTAATAATCCATGTTGATCGCTCATTTTATGTTTTGACCGCAAATTGGTCCGGTTCGCCCTACAGCATTATTGTCATGTCTTACGCAGATATTTCATCTTTCTTTAAATGTTCATGCTTTCGTTCAGGTCCTGCCAGAGGAAGAACAAGTAGGGCAATTCGCTCTAGCATTTCAGTCTCTGATCGTAGTCGATCATATCTTGTCAACCAGGTCCCCGTGCAAAGTCTTTGCCTTTTTACCATGACCAGGAATTCATTTTCGCCAGTAGCTTCATTGCATTGCATTCCCTCACTCATGGGAGGGCATAGACAGAATCTTGTATATTATGGCTTCATAGCTTCTTGCCCCACTAACCTCCGACTCCCTACAACCACGGTGAATCGGATTTTGGACAAGGTCCAGCATTTTCTCACGGTAGAAGATTCAGATAGTAGGTCGGTCTTCACGTCTCAAGCGTTAAAACAATTCTCAGGGGCGCACAGTAGAACAAAGCGCGGATAGCTGTTGTCTGGGTAACTATTCAAGGATTCTCTTCCTATCTACATGGTTCTTTTTGGCCCTCATTCCTGCATAGTCTAGGCAGTTAGGGTTTGGTCCCACGATCTCCTGACGCTAGGGCATTGCCAGTACTCGCACTAGAACCAAACTTTACAAGTTTCAGTTGGTTTATGATCCATTTCACAACGTATTCTCGGTCCTCCATTCCGCTTTGGTGCAGTATCCGCAATATTGAGCATCATGTTTCTGGCCTTGTCATCCACAAGATGGGTTGTAGGTTTCCTACTGGTCTTGCCTCACATACCCTGAATGTTCGCTCTAGATCCCGGATGCCTTGCAGTTGGCTTGGGGATTAGTTTGTACATGCCATTCAAATTCCTTTTCTATCCTACTTGGCTTGGTTTTTGCCCACTTATAGGCCTACCCACGATCATGGCTTAGGGCACACAAGCCATTTAGTCAGGTCAGCTAAAACATGCCTAGCTGGGTTAGGTTGTTCCTGTTGTTTTCTCCCTAGGGTTCTTCGGATACCTCTTGGCCGTAGCCATGACCACAAGTTGGTAAGGCTGATTAGTCAGCCTGCATTTGTGGGAGGGGCGGAGGCTCTTCATATACGAGCCACACCCTCACTCACAGATGTGTGTTTTCAGGTGCCCCACCCTCCCTCCCTTATCTTCTCATTTCCACAGGGTATGCCCACTTATAGGCCTACCCACGATCATGGCTTAGGGCACACAAGCCATTTAGTCAGGTCAGCTAAAACATGCCTAGCTGGGTTAGGTTGTTCCTGTTGTTTTCTCCCTAGGGTTCTTCGGATACCTCTTGGCCGTAGCCATGACCACAATTGTAAATTGTCAATACCAGTGTGCATTATGTTTGTGGAAGGGTGAAGACATTAAGTTGCTTTTTTTTTGCAATATTGCAATTATTTAATTAGTGTATCAAACCTGTGACATTGTTTTAATAGGCCTTATAATAATGTGTCTGGTAAACGATGGAGTGGAAAATGAAAAAGCCTGTGCCTCGCCATCCATAAATAAGAATGTGGGTAGTTCTAGTAATGATACAGCAGTAGTAGCACCAGATATCCAGCCAATAGTAGCAGTAGGCCACAGTTCTCTCTCTTCCAGCAGGCGCCAAATTCTTATCAATGACAAAGAGGAGGAGATTGTGGACTCGATGGTTCACACAATGTCCCCTCTGAGTCTGACGCCATGCCTTTGAGCTAGGGTTCAGTGCATTCCTCCTGCTCCTACTTCTTGCAACCGCAGAGAAGCCTTTTTATTTGTTGCCTTCACTTCCTCATCCTAGTGGGGCACCAACATCACCCCATGTTCTATGCAAGATACTCAAGACAGTCTTCCTGCTTATGACTGTCTGCGTTTAGACTGACATGAGGAGGAGGTTCAGGTAGAAGTGGGGGACCCAATGCTATCTGGGAGCTGGATATGGATGCAGAGGAGGAGGAGGGTGCTGGCCGCAGAGGCAATAAAGAGCAGAGACAACAGACAGCCAAAACCTAAAAGGCTAGGGACCATCCTGCTTCTATTGTGCCCATGGCAAGAACTGGTGAGGTCACTGATACTAACGAGCTCGGCCGCTGCTAGCTTTGTGTTTTTTGTCCACATGGGCGGCACAATAAACCACTGCCATGTGAAAAATCCGCAGAAGATCTTTCCAGGAAGGAAAATAAGCAGTGGGCATTCAAGCATAAACATAGATACCAGGGCTGGAATGCAGCACATGAGGTGGGAAAATAGAACATTCAGAAGAAGTCTGTCCTCCTCCTCCTCGTCTCCTTGTGGCAGCCCTTGTCATCATCATCAGTTACTTCTCGTCCGCTGCTGCTTTGTGAGACATCCATAACGGAATGAGTGGCCATGAGAACACAATTTGCGACCACCATTAGCTTGTGTCCATGTTGGACTTCCACCTGGCCAAGCTGCCGGCTATGCAGTTTCTCTGGTACCATTTAGTTGTAGGAACTGTCCTGCAGTTCTGCGCCTTCATCAAAATGTAATTCTTAATAAAAGTGTTTAAAATGGTCTTGTTTTCCAAATTCTGTTCTATAGTGTCTGACATTCTAGACAGTTTTCTGTTACAATTGCCTCCTTTTCTAAATGTTGGGCAGTTCTGTAGCTTCACCCAACTGTAATTGCACTCTATCGTATTCTTCTGGCCAGCTTCCCCCAGGCAAAAGTGCCTTAAATACCCACAGGTGGCCAGCCACAAGCTGTAATAGATCAGGGAGCATGTGTGGTGGCCCTTTAAAAGTCAGCAAAAACACAGGGCTGCTGGAGGGAAGGACCTAGCAGGCAGGAGCAGAAGATGCATGGAGTTGGCCGGCCTGGAGCCTTGATAGATGTGCCGCCATGCCCACCCCAAACAGTGGGACAGTGGTGGGCATTGAGCAACGTCAATATCTGCTATATGATCATACTTCTGACCAGCTGCACTTTCTTTTTTTTTTAAATTTTTGGGTCTTGTTTTCTAAATGTTTTGCAGTTCCATGCTTTCCCTCAAATTTAAATCAGCACTCTCCCGCTAGTAGTTAACGCCACAGCATATAGCGAGGGCATTTTTGACTACAGATACTGTTGGCAGCTAATGTGTTAAATCCCTCATGTCTTCTGCCGGCATTGTGGTTTCTCCTGAAGGGGGGGGGGTTATTCCTTTAGCACTGGGTCTGCCTATTTGAGTATTTGGTCTCCCCCCCCCCCCTTCTCCTGGTGCAGATCAGATGGTCTCTCCTGTCCCTCCCCCTAGAGGTAATAAATAGGAGGACTTATCACGGCTCGGCCTCTTTTCATTGGCACCTCGTCTCTATAATGTTTTGTCTTACATATCTTTCTTACAGTTGTCATGGTTTAAGTCACAGCTGGAGGTCGGTGGAAATAAATGACTAAGGCCGGAGGAGAAGGCGGACTTGCCCGCTGTGGTTTCCGTGGGGCATATCGCTTCTCATACTCTTGGAAGATGTTTCTGGTGATAAGAGTTTGGTGGTTTGGTTAAAAAGCAATTCAAAAAGATAAATAAAGCTGTGACCGATCCTCACTCCACAAAACATGTGCCTCTGTCGTTATTTCGTTTAGGCGAGAAGACGCGTGTTAAGCGGTTGGGTTTCTGCAGTCTAGCAGAAGCCGCATCAGCCAATGCAGTGTGCTGCATGATGGAACAGGTCACACTTGACATCAAACTTGTTATGCAACGTGTTAATGCCTTGTAATGTCTCAGCATCTCTCTGTAAGGATCAGTTGGGGTTAATAATCCTGACTTTGCCCCTGTAGGAAGTTAGGTGTTGGCCTTAGGCCACTTTCACATTAGCAGCCGCCGTCTCTGGCAGGTTGTTCCGGCTGGTGACATGATGTAGTTTTATTCCAGCCACCACTCGGCATGTCTGCCCGACCTCCGGCCCGCCCCCATTATAGTGAATGGAGCCAGAGTGGACTTCCAGAGGCACGCGTGCGCTAGCAGCAGCATGGATTCGGCAGGCTGTTCACCCGCCAGAACAGCCTGCCGAAGAAGGCTGCCGCTAATGTGAAAGTAGCCTTAGATCTGCTCCTAGCTCAGTGGTGTGCTAGTGGACAAAGTGAGAGAAGGCTAAATGTGCATACTCCTCAGAGAACTAGACCTTCATCCAAGAGAATCACTGTCTCTGAGATCCGCAGAGATAAAACCATCACTACTTCACCGAACTCCAAGAAATGAGAAGCGAAAGAAATAGAAGGTCCAGAATCTGCACTCTCACACCTGGACACAGTCTGGCCCACTGTATGCTTGATGCTCCATCATTCAGCTGGGAATTACAATCAAGCTTGCAAGAACATTATTATCAGCCTTAGATTATGCAGAGAGAGAGACTTAGGAAAACTAGGGGCAAGGAGTACTACAATCCCTATCCTGGCCTATATCCATATAGTGCTATTTAGGAAGATTTGCCTTTTCAGTTCCATTCTGAACTTTAGTAAAGAGAGACTTGTGTATTTTCTATAACTGGCCTGGTTACCGACTCCAGAATCATTTGCCAACCACAATATCTACAACTCCTGCCTTGCATCCATACAACACTTGTAACACCAAGGGCAACCTAACTACCATCAGGCAGGAGCCCCAAGGGAAGAAAGGGTGTGCCCTCCTGCCAATGTCCTGGCCCTATGGAGCATCAGTGAAAAGATTTCCTCTGCAAATAATTATTGCAACCAGAGCCACTACTATTCCCACCCTCAACTCTGCAGCACATGCACCACCAGGACAGCTAGGTTGAGTCATATCTGGATTGTGCCCTTTCTGCTGGACTTCTGGGAAGGCCGACTGGCACAGCAGCAGGAACTGGCCTAGTTTACGATCACTGTACTGTCTAGTCCAGGCTCCGAAACGTTCATGCAGGTAAAACAAGTAGTGTCAAACAAGACCTTGGTCTAAATGAATCAGGCTCATGGATCAATAAGGATTTCCACCCATCTCTGGCTGATGACAATGATCAGATCGGCCATTGCTTACAGTGGCTATTTATCATTGGCCCAATGATGTAATTGGTGCTGTCTGCCTGCTCATCATGCTCCATACTGTGCTGCAGCTGCCATTCTCCTGCCGTGGCCGTAACATACTGACTGTTCAAATGAAAAGAACAATCTCTCTCAAATAATTTGGCACAATGTCCTATAATACCTACAGCTACTATTGTAGAGTGCTGTTATTCTTTAGCTTTACACCTACCTGTAATGCTTCCCAACCAAACTCGTGGTTATTGAATCCAATGAGAAGTGGGACCTTGTTTCCTTCCTTGTCAGCCATTATCCCCTTTACTGGTTTAGGTAGAAAAACCCCATCCACACAGGCAGGAAGAAACAGTATGCCCTGCAGAGACACATGAGATGGACAGCAGTAGGTAACCATACATCAGTGATGGATCAGTAGATACACTACTCACAAAAAGCCAAGCATATTTGGGTAAAATTTATGGAAACAGTAAAATGTTATTTTTGGAAAATGTTCCGGCCCCAGTGATATTAGATGATGAAAGTCAGACATTTAAGTAGAAGCAGCAATGGCAATTTCCTCATCTCAGACAATTTATTGAAACAAAAGCAAACACCAGTGGTGGGTATACCTCCACAAAATGTCAGGGGCTCAAAAACTTATCATGTGGCCTTGAGCATCAATTCCGGCTTGACAACAATGTCTCCTGCTGTTCACAAGTCACCTTATTGTCTGCTGAGGCATGGCATCCCACTCTACTTGAAGAGCGTCCCTCAAGACATTGAGGTTCTGTGGTACAGAGTTACGAGCCTCTACAGGGCGACTCAGCTGATCCCATAGGTTTTCAATGGAATTCCGGTCTGGAAAAAGTGCTGGACACTCCAGTGGAGGTCCCCCAGTCTCCAGCAGCTGTTCTCTCATGATGGGACCTCGATGAGCTGGGGCATTGTCCCCCATGAAGATGAAATTAGGCCTGTGTTGTTCATGCAGAGGCACAATGACTGGATTAATGATGTTCTTCTGGTAGTATGGGCTTGTCAATGGACCATTCACAGTGTAGGGCAGTTCTGTATGGACTAGACACAACTGCCTACACCGTAACACCACCACCAAAGGCCCGTGACCACAGTGGCTGATGCAGAGCACTCTCCTTGACGTCTCCAACATCGTTGGCGGCCATCATTTCCGCTCAGCGTGAATCGTCTTTCATCAGTGAACAGCACTGAGGCCACGGGTCCTTCGTCCAGGGTAGATTCTCCATGCAAGACAATGACGTCTGTGCCTGGTGGTGCGGTCAGGTACACTTGTAGGTCGTCTAGCACACAGACCAAACTGATGTAAACAGTTTTGAATGGTCCGATGTTACACTTGGGTGCCTCTCACCTTCCTTAAATGTGCCTGGAGTTGTGTGGCATTCATCATCCTGTCCTTCACAATGAAGCGGTCATTAGTGTGGGATGTGTCCAAAAGACGTCTACTTCTCTGACTTTCTGTGACTCTTCCAGTCTCTGTATCTCTGATCCAACCTGCTGATGACTCTCTAACGCTCTAAGCTCAGTGGCCACTTCTATCTGAGGACATCCTGCTTGAAGCCTCGTAATGGCGAGGTATTGGTGATCCATTGTTAGGTGTTGTCTTGTTCTCATGATGTCAGAATGTGAACGGCATGATGAGAATAATTAATAACTAATTGAACCAGGAATTCTATTGGGCGATTCATGGATCAAATGCCTGTTGTAAATTTTGATGTTAAGCTCCTTGTTAGAGAACAGCAAGTTGTGAAAAAAGTCCTGAAACACTGAACAGTTGGACATGTGCATTCAGAAGGTTAGACAAGGTCACATTACGTTCTTCTGTAAAGGTCAGAAGGCATTTTAGGGTCATCCTGAAATTTCACCCACAAGACAAATATACCGAACATTTTGTGAGTAGTGTTTGTGCACCAGAACCAAAGACTATGGGAGCTGTTGTAATACTATTGTAGGGGGATACAACACCTACCATTTCTTTGGTAATGGAGAGAAGCTCCTCCTCCGATTTCTTCCTCAGACAGTCGGCTATGGAGGAGAGATCACAGCCTGATGTCTTCGCTACTATCTGCAGAGGCAAACAGATGTAATATTCAGATATTGTATACACTGTATTCACTTCAGGACCGGTTGTGGCTTTCACTAGTGTTGGGCAAATCGAAGTTAACCAAGTGGACTTCGATCTGAATTTCAGATCGATTCCTAACAAAGTAATTTATAACAAATCAAATTTCTTTCTGATATTCGGCGAAGCAGCCAAATCAAATTTTTGATAACTTTGCTCATCTCTAGCTCTTGCTCCCACAGTGGAACTATAACCGTGGAGCAGCAACAGGAGGTGCAGAAATTGCGATTGCAAAAGTTGTGGAAGTTGTTCAGCCTTCAGTTATCACCACAATCCCCCAATAAAATGTTTAATCAGACGCGAGTTATTTCAACGTGGAAAAATGGGGTTAGCACAATGAATATCATCTCAGATTGAATCAGAAAAATCCCACATAGCTTTAAATCTAGAGAAATGATGGGTGTATTCCTTCTGGATGGACTATACTTACATTCTGGTAGTAGAGGAGATCTTCAGAGTTGCTGACCACGAAGTTAGGCATTGTTACAGCTCCGCTCTCTGCGATGGCGCGGTGGAACAGACCTTTGGCTAAAGGAGAGAGCACCTAGAAGAAGACAATTCGGATCACCCTCATCGGATCTATTAATGATGTTTTTAATAACTAAGCACCACATTTATCTAATATATTTAAAGGAATACAAAATAAGAATTTCCCAGGGGTGATAGATGCTCAATATGGATCGCTGCGTATCAAACACTAGAAAGAACTTACAAGAAAGGAGACGCTGATCGCACCGGCAGATTCACCAAATATAGTGACAGATGTGGGGTCACCACCAAAGTCTGCAATGTTTTCCTGTACCCATCGTAGGGCGGCAACTTGGTCTAGAAGCCCGTAATTACCAGGCAATTGCTCATCTCCAGTACTGAAATAAGAGGAAAAGGTACATTTTATAGGATAACTGAAGCCTGAAGTCTATGTCCAAGTCTGATCATCATTTACATATTACATTTAAAATAGACTTACTTCAAATTACTCATCCTGTACTGATCCCGACTGAGTTATACCTTGCATTATACTCCAGAGCTGCACTCACTATTCTGCTGGTGCAGTCACTGTGTACATACATTACTTATCCTGTACTGATCCCGACTGAGTTATACCTTGCATTATACTCCAGAGCTGCACTCACTATTCTGCTGGTGGAGTTACTCTGTACATACATTACTTATCTTGTACTAATCCTGAGTTGCATCCTGTATTATACTCCAGAGCTGCACTCACTATTCTGCTGGTGCAGTCACTGTGTACATACATTACTTATCCTGTACTGCTCCTGAGTTACATCTTGTATTATACTTCAGAGCGGCACTCACTATTCTGCTGGTGCAGTCACTGTGTACATACAGACGTGGACAAAATTGTTGGTACCCTTTGGTCAATGAAAGAAAAAGTCACAATGGTCACAGAAATAACTTTAATCTGACAAAAGTAATAATAAATTAAAATTCTATAAATGTTAACCAATGAAAGTCAGACATTGTTTTTCAACCATGCTTCAACAGAATTATGTAAAAAAATAAACTCATGAAACAGGCATGGACAAAAATGATGGTACCCCTAGAAAACACAGAACATAATGTGACCAAAGGGACATGTTAATTCAAGGTGTGTCCACTAATTAGCATCACAGGTGTCTACAACCTTGTAATCAGCCATTGGGCCTATATATATGGCTCCAGGTAATCACTGTGTTGTTTGGTGATATGGTGTGTACCACACTCGACATGGACCAGAGGAAGCAAAGGAAAGAGCTGTCTCAAGAGATCAGAAAGAAAATTATAGACAAGCATGTTAAAGGTAAAGGCTATAAGACCATCTCCAAGCAACTAGATGTTCCTGTGAGTACAGTTGCACATATTATTCATAAGTTTAAGATCCATGGGACTGTAGCCAACCTCCCTGGACGTGGCCGCAGGAGGAAAATTGATGACAAATCTAAGAGACGGATAATCCGAATGGTAACAAAAGAGCCTAGAAAGACTTCTAAAGAGATTCAAGGTGAACTTCATGCTCAAGGAACATCAGTGTCAGATCGCACCATCCGTCGTTGTTTGAGCCAAAGTGGACTACATGGGAGACGACCAAGGAGGACACCATTGTTGAAAACGAATCATAAAAAAGCAAGACTGGAATATGCCAAACTACATGTTGACAAGCCACAAAGCTTCTGGGAGAATGTCCTGTGGACAGATGAGACAAAAATCGAAGTTTTTGCCAAGGCACATCAGCTGTATGTTCACAGACGAAAAAATGAAGCATATCAAGAAAAGAACACTGTCCCTACTGTGAAACATGGAGGAGGCTCTGTTATGTTCTGGGGCTGCTTTGCTGCGTCTGGCACAGGGTGTCTTGAATCTGTGCAGGGTACAATGAAATCTCAAGACTATCAAGGAATTCTAGAGAGAAATGTACTAGCCAGTGTCAGAAAGCTTGGTCTCAGTCGCAGGTCATGGGTCTTGCAACAGGACAATGACCCAAAACACACCGCTAAAAACACCCAAGAATGGCTAAGAGGAAAAAATTGGACTATTCTAAAGTGGCCTTCTATGAGCCCTGACCTCAATCCTATTGAGCATCTTTGGAAGGAGCTGAAACATGCAGTCTGGAAAAGGCACCCTTCAAACCGGACACAACTGGAGCAGTTTGCTCATGAGGAGTGGGCCAAAATACCTGCTGAGAGGTGCAGATGTCTCATTGACAGTTACAGGAAGCGTTTGATTGCAGTGATTGCCTCAAAAGGTTGCGCAACAAAATATTAAGTTAGGGGTACCATCATTTTTGTCCATGCCTGTTTCATGAGTTTATTTTTTTACATAATTCTGTTGAAGCATGGTTGAAAAACAATGTCTGACTTTCATTGGTTAACATTTATAGAATTTTAATTTATTATTACTTTTGTCAGATTAAAGTTATTTCTGTGACCATTGTGACTTTTTCTTTCATTGACCAAAGGGTACCAACAATTTTGTCCACGTCTGTACATTACTTATCCTGTACTGCTCCTGAGTTACATCTTGTATTATACTTCAGAGCGGCACTCACTATTCAGCTGGTGGAATCATACTTTATACTAATTTATAATCTCTAATTATTTGCATTCTGGGGAAAATGTCTTCTTTATTCCATGCTCTGTACAATACAATTTGATGCTGAAGATATTACCTCCTCCTCCCCTACCACATTAATTGCTAAGATAGTGTTAGTGGAAGGTCTAATAGCTGTGTCTAATTGTGAATGCTGCTCTGGAGATTAAAGGGAACCTGTCCCCGGGATTTTGTGTATAGAGCTGAGGACATGGGCTGCTCGATGGCCGCTAGCACATCCGCAATACCCAGTCCCCATAGCACTCCAAGCTGGAACCTCGCGGATAGCTGCCGGCAGACGAACAGGAAAAGCATTCAGTCGGCTTACACTCCTGGCAATCAGTCTCTAACAGCATACAGGGAATCCCCCCAATAACGAGACAAGGCTCCATCTTGAGGGTCAGCAGTGGTCTGATGTGCTGGCACACCCAGCCTGGTTTTTATTACAGTTTTGCAAATACAGAACAGATACAACACATCCCCACAATGCATCATGGTTTCCTCCTCTCTGTCCCAGAGACAACCGAAGGCAATCCAATTATCTCTCAGGACAAAGGGGAGATCACCAATACACATGTGGAGACAACAGGACAGACATCACCACCCAAACACACAATGGCACACCCCCACAGCAAACACAGACATGTAACATATCCCCAGATAGCTCAAGTCTGAGTGCATATCATTAGGTGACTGGCACTCAGACCACACGAATACAATACTATTAGCTATCTGGGTGCCTCACATAACATACAATGTAACCGAACGCATAATAACATAAAATACAATTCTACAGACAGATTTAAGCTGTGCGGCCGGTCTGTCTTCTCCTTTACAGTTACTATGGGCCATAATCCTGAGGCAAGAGGCTTTTAAACAGCCCCCTCCAAAACCCAGTGGCGAGGTTGGTTTCGCCACACCAGCAATGTGCTTTCCGCATTTTGCGGATCCGCACATTGCCAGAACTATATAGAAAATGCCTTTTCTTCTCCGCAATTGCGGACAAGAATAGGACATGTTCTATAGGCTCTACAAAAAACGCAGTGTTCGCCTGATCAGGCCAGATCTTGTGCGCACACTTGCGTTCAGTTCGCCCCACCGCAGTGACAGAATTTTTTTTTCTGATCATTGCAAAAACACCGTAAAATCGTTGCAGCGCTATAAAGATCACTTTTGAGGGGCGAGTTCATAGAAGATTCTTTTTTTGTTTAAGTTAGCGGAAATTGATTTTTTTTTCTTACAAAGTCTCATATTCCACTAACTTGTGACAAAAAATAAAATCTTACATGAACTCACCGTATCCCTCACGGAATCCAAATGCGTAAAAATGCCCTGTGAAATCCTAAAGGTACTCATTGGAATTTGGGCCCCTTTGTGCACCTAGGCTGCAAAAAAGTGTCACACATGTGGTATCGCCGTACTCAGGAGAAGTAGGGCAATGTGGTTTGGGGTGTATTTTTACATATACCCATGCTGGGTGAGAGAAATATCTCTGTAAAATGACAACGTTGTATAAAAAAATTGAAAAGTTGTCTTTTACAGAGATATTTCTCTCACCCAGCATGGGTATATGTAAAAATATACCCCAAACCACATTGCCCTACTTCTCCTGAGTACGGCGATACCACATGTGTGACACTTTTTTGCAGCCTAGGTGCACAAAGGGGCCCAAATTCCAATGAGTACTTTTAGGATTTCACAGGGTATTTTTACGCATTTGGATTCCAAACTACTTCTCACACTTTAGGGCCCCTAAAATGCCAGGGCAGTATAAATACCCCACATGTGACCCCATTTTGGAAAGACAACACCCCAAGGTATTCTGCGAGGGGTATGGTGAGTTTATGTAAAATTTTATTTTTTTGTCAAAAGTTAGTGGAATACGAGACTTTGTAAGAGAAAAATAAAAATAAATCATTTTCCGCTAACTTGTGACAAAAAATAAAAACTTCCATGAACTCACTATGCCCATCAGCGAATACCTTAGGGTGTCTACTTTCCGAAATGGGGTCATTTGTGGGGTGTTTCTACTGTCTGGGCATTGTAGAACCTCAGGAAACATGACAGGTATTCAGAAAGTGAAAGTGCGTAAATTAATTTTTTTGCACCATAGTTTGTAAATGTTATAACTTTTACCCAAACCAATAAATATACACTTATTGCATTTGCAACAGAAAGTGAAAAATTTCATTGTTTTGCAAAAATTTCGGTCAATTTTGATTAATATCAAAAAAAGTAAAAATGTCAGCAGCAATGAAATACCACCAAATGAAAGCTCTATTAGTGAGAAGAAAAGGAGACAATTCATTTGGGTGGTAAGTTGCATGACCGAGCGATAAACGGTGAAAGTAGTGTAGTGCAGAAGTGTAAAAAGTGGCCTGGTCATTAAGGGGGTTTCAGCTAGGGGGGCTGAGGGGGTTAATACAGATGCATTCTGCAAGCAATTATGTATATTTACAAAGTTACTCAGTTACTTTTGTGTAAATTAACCCTATGTGTCACCTGTGCAATGATAGAGAATGGTGCAGATACATTATAGCGAGACCTTTACCTGAAGAATCCTGGGATCCCCAGCCTGTACTGTATAGACACAACCACCACGTTCTCGTAGGCGCTAAGAGCAGAGCCATCATGCATACTTGCCGCCCCAAACAGCAGCCCTCCACCATGTATGAAGACCATGACCTAGAGGAAAGGAGAACAGATTAGCATTTAGGGGAAAGCCATTCTTTTTAATACCCTAAAGGCTATGAACACCTTTGAGGTAATTTTTATGATTGCATTTTACTAATTTTGGGTTTCATTTTTTTTTTTGCATGTCATCTTAATTATACATTTTTAGCATTTCCTTCTATACATGCAGTTAAAAATATGTTCTATTAGCAGACTTTACCTCTTGGGTTCCCTCAGCTGATGGGCTCATGTGAAGCCTTATCGCTGATCTACTGGATAATAATTTTTGCCATAGACGCTTTCCCTGGACAGAACGATGATATAAGCAAATCTCAGATAAATGATGGGACACTGTGTTGGGTCTCTGGCCTCTATGGACTCTCCTAGTTTGATTCTAGTCTGTATCAGAAGCTCTGAAAAACATCCTCTCCTACTGGGAGATGTTCCTGAGGAATCTCCACGTGGGAAACATACTGACCCCAGATGGGGCAGATGTAGCTGACACGTACTATTGTTTATGGCCCTTCTGGAACAGGATATTATATTTTTCCCACACTATGCTATGTAACCCTTAGAGACCTGGCTGGGCCGTTTTTGGTATCCTTTGTCTGCATGTCCCATCTCTTTTCCTCCATCTCCCACATAATGGGATAATGGGATATACCTGCTTATCCCTTCATGGAAAATAAATTATGTCAATGAGCTGGTATGAATGGTGAACTTTCCACCTCACCTAAATACAAGTGGTTTGGTTGCACATGTCCACCACACCTCAGTAGATTCTAGTTGTGGGGTGTTAATATGTACAAGTCCTATAACAATATATCTGAATGAATATAAATCGGGGTAAGGCTCGGGCTACCCATCGACATGTGTCAATAGTTAATGTCGTCACACTGTGACTACAACAGTCGCAAAAATCCATCCAAGTTGGACACCATTGACTGTCATTACAAACAATGGTGTGCCACATTGGTGCAACACGTCGCAGTGTAGTTGTCTCCTTTTTGTCGCTTGACACATGTAGCCGTGTAGCCCTAGTGATGGTATATATGTGCATATATTTGTGATGGAATACACCGGAGCTGGTCATCATCAGCCACAGGATCCATTCCTGGTGCACATCCAAGCATCTATTTTACAATTGTTGGCAGTAGCTTGGGGACAGCCATAAATGTCAGAAAAGAATGGTGACTTATTCAGACACCACACAGCTGGGCAGAAAAAGGACCACTGGGTGCAGAATCCTGTGATGTGTTTCATATATGTTTTAGTTACTTTAGTTTATCTCATGTTGAGGTTATTGTAACGTTATAAGTAGTGTCTTTAATGGATTCTAAAAGTGGATTTAGACAAGCAGATAAATCGCTAGTGTTGAGCGAATCTAAGCATCTGAAGTGGAGTTCGGTCCGAAGTTTAGTAAAAATTAGATTCGTAACAAATCCAAATTTTCTTGCACTTCATTGTAACAAATGGCTTTTTTTTTTCCCCCTAAAATGGCGGCTACACGCAATACAAAGCAAAACCCAGGAATGCAAGATCACCCATAATATCATGGTCAATCAGCAACTAGCCAACCCCTGTGATGTCACAGCCCTATAAAAGCCTCATTCTTTTGTGGTCTCAGCCATTTCACTGTGAGCTGAGCATAGGGAGAGATGAGGCAAGTGTTAGGTACAGTGTTCAAGAAGCCTTTAATTGTGGAATATTGGATAGGGAGAGTGCAGGGACAGTCTAGGGAGAGTGTAGGGAATGTTTTACACACTGTAGGGTAAGCATAAGGAGACCATAGGGACACTGCCGGCTCTGTAATCAGAAGCTGAAGGGATCCATAGGAGACAGCCCACTTTGCATCAATCTATGTGTAGGGCTAATTGAACAGTGTCCACCTAATAAGTAATTCTATGAAGCCTTGATTCTCAAATTGGGGCAAATAAGCTATCTAATACTACTGTTATTGGGGTGTGGACCTTCTTTAATAGATAACTAATTCCATTAGGTCTTGATTCTCAAATTGGGGTGAATAAGCTTTGTGTTTTAACTGTTATTAGATGTCCATCTTGACAACCAATCCTGTTGTCCTGGAATGATTGACTTGGTCTTCAACGTCATCTCAACTGACATCAGACACTCACAGCCAGGAGGAGTCGGTGGGTGCCTCTGGCACCACACTTAGTTGGCATGGCTCAGCAATAAGCTCTGTGCCTTCACCTGTCCTGAACCTGAAGGACTTCAGTGTGGCTGTATGTAGGATCTGTGGGCAGAAGGTGAAGCGCAGGCAGGGTGCCAATTTTGGCACCATGGCCCTGCATCAATACATGGAGCGTCACCATAAAGTGGCCTGGGAAAATCGTGCCACTAATGTAGTGGCACAGCCTGATGCATCTCTCAGTAGCCCACACCCCAGCTGCAGTCAGGGCTCCACCACCTTAGCAGAAGGGAACTGTGTTTCCTTCCCATCATCTACTGGCCCTGAAGCTCCTTCTACTCCTCATCACACATTTCGCCAGCAATCAATCACTGAGGTGATTGCAAAAGGACAATAGTATTCATCCAACAGTGAAGAAGCTGAACATGATCCTGGTACTACACTCCCTCCATTTTCATGTAGTTAACTCTGCACATTTCAGAGAACTGATGGCTTGTGCAGAGCCAAGGTGGAGAGCCTCCACTGTTGGCACAGTTCGGAGTGGTCCTCCAGTTTACCATCTATGCAGAGCACTGTGTTCTGCACCTGACCAGCTTGGGCAGACGGAGTCACACCGGGGAGGATCTGCTCTGCGTCATTAACCAAGAAATCTAATCCTGTCTGTCTCCTCAACAATTGAAGATCGAAACCATGGTCACTGATAACGGAAAGAACATTCTGTCAGTGCTGCATCAAGGAGGGCTGATCCATGCGCCTTGCATCTGGTTGTAACCCGGTTCCTGAAGTCTTACACCCAATTGAAAGAGGTCTTGAAAATGGCCAGGAAACTGTGCTTGCACTTAAGCCAATCTGACCGTGCAAAACATGCCTCCTTCAGCTGCAAAGGCAGAATAGTGTTAGGCAACGTTTTCACCTGTTGGAACTCCACCTCCACATGTTGGATCAACTGTAAGAGCAGAGGAAGGCTGTAAACGATTTCTTGATGATGCAGGTAGACAGGGGCACTCCCCTGTGTAACTTCGACGTTGGCCAGTGTCAGCTAATGCCTGACACCTGCCGTTTGCCCAGGCTCTTTGAGAAGGCCACTTTATTTGTCAGTCAACAGGACTATGGGATAAATGATGTAATTCCACTCCTTCATGTCCTGGAGCAGATGCTGATAAATCTGGCTGGCCAGGGGACAAGAGACGTGGTGCCAACATTTCACGGTCACATGAGCCCTGTCTGGGTGCTCTGTGCTCTCGCTCCACCTGAGTGCTCAAGACATGAAACTGAAGCCAAAACACCCGGTGGACTGGTAACGTACACTACTATGAGTGTGTGGATATAACCATTTATATGTGTACTTCGGTGCAATTTGTTAATCACAGAGTGCTATTTTTATATATTGAGGAGAGAAAGTGTGTCTATGTATCGATATGCAGCGCATGCCATCGGATAGGAGGATACTAACGGGACATGTGGCCTAATGTATATAGCCACTGATATATAAGCAACATTTATCGCAGGGACGTGTGTCCCATTTGTGTGCCGCAGCACACGCACTTGTCATGAAGATATAACTATCTATTACTGTTTATTCCAGTGAAACAGCTTAATTAAAAGTGTTGTTGTGACATCAAGGACGGTGCAACTACCCTATAATACGTAAGTGGATGGTACTAATGTTACACAGATGGCAACAACTGGACATTTATCTTAATTGAATACAATCAGTGCCCTATAACTATTTGTACATCGAACAGACGTGTGTACCATAACTGTGACATAGGTTGTGGTTTTAGATGTGATCCATAGAATGCTAATCATATTTTATTCATGTGTGATGTGCATGTATTACGGAGCGGTATTCATCTTGTTTTTATATATATATCTATTTTACATATTTTATAAATGTGTGTTGAATAAATGTATTAATCTTTGAGTCTGTGTAGGACAGGCATCCTCAAACTGTGGCCCTCCAGCTGTTGTAAAACTACAACTCCCACAATGCCCTGCTGTAGGCTGTTCGGAGTTGTACCTGTAGGCATGCTGGAAGTTGAAGTTTTGCAACAGCTGGAGGGCCGCAGTTTGAGGATGCCTGGTGTAGGACCAGATATTTGTGTGCCCTCCAACAGTTACGTTATTTCAGTAATCCGATTGAGTTCACGGAAATCCAGACATGGCCGAAGACCTCCGTCTTTTCTTTTTTTTTTTTTTAACAAAAAAACCCCATGCTGCCACTGGAGATTTGGAAGGTCTTATGTGTCCTTTAGCCAAACTCTTGGTAATGTACTCTCTTCTGGCCAATCTTTCAGGTCCAGAAGGTTATACAACCCAAATTTGGGCAACTTAGCTCCAGGAATAAAATTGATAGGACAATCATATTCCCGATGTGGAGGAACTTTTTACGATTTCACAGACATTAAACTAACGTTTTTTTGGTAAGATCGCTAAATTTTTAGAAACATTTACATGCCATTATTCTCCTCCATCTTCCATCACTTACGTTTGAATAGTAGCGATTATCTACTCATCAAAATCCACCTTTAAACCTAAAACGGAGGCACAGATTTATTTACTGTGTGATCTCTGTCACAAAAGATTAACAGTTTTTCCATCTGTGTGACTGGTCATAAAGAGTGTTGAGCAAACTTGTGTTTTCAAGTTCAGTGTACAAGGTTCGGTTGTCTAAGAATTCCATTATAGATTCCGCTACCAAAGACCATAACTTATGGTCCATGGTAGCAAAATCTGTAATATCCCAAAGTGGTATTTATATTCTTCACTTTGCTACTGTCTTTAATTGCTAACTACAATGTCATCTGTGTATTTTTTTTAGGTCCTTTGTCACTCTGCATTTATACTATCGCTCTGAAATGGCTATGTTCATGTAATGTTTCTGGTTGTCCAGCAGATGGCGGTGTGTGTGTGTCTGGCAGAAAGAGAGAGATCTCTAGACAGAACGGAACGCATCATTCTATCGCCCCCCCCCCTTTGGGCAGAGGTGGGCCAGTCCTGCTTCCTACCAGAAGGGAGGGTTTGAGTTCTAGTTTAGAGCAGTCTAAGCCTGGCACCATCAGAGCCAGACATGTATAACAACTATCAGCCAGGGCAGTGTATGCTAAGGTTGTGATGGAGGCAGATGTGGAGGGTTAGGGTAGCAAGATGTAGCAGCAAGGGGAAAAAGTTCTCCGGCTGCGGTAGGAGTCTCTTAAAAGGGAAGTAGCTCAGAGCACCATGACTCCTTACAGATCTACATAGTGTCACTAGGGGGTCAGCAGCCAAAAGCTTCCCACTCCAGAGATACCAGAACAGCCCTAAAGCCCAGTGACCAGACTTAAGAAGAGTTTAGCACAGCAGAGAAAGAAAGCAGAGTACTCAAGTTTGCCTGCCAGTTTCTGCCAAAGCCTGCTGGAACCAAGAGAAAGCCTGAATATTTTCTGGATGCAAGTTGATGCAAGTAAAGCTGTTGAACTTTATAAGTCTGGACTCTACTTATTCTCCATCATTATATATCCTTTATTGCTTTGGAGCCTAACTCTGGGGAGTGACGGTATCCAGGTATGAGCACCGTGACACACACAGAAACTATTAAGGGCTGCACCACACTACTCGGCATTCCTGTAGACCTGGGACACGATTGGCCCTGGGAGGCGGCGGGTCCCATTTGGCTTCACGAACAGGATCTACCTTTGTGCCTTGTCCTTGACTTTATTGCATTTATCTTGGATAAACAGGTGCCAGAGGGTGCACGCCGGCACAAGAGGGATTAATTGGCCATTTTTGCCAGCTATGGCGTATGTTGTTTTTTGCCTAGCCAAAGCAGGAGAAGAAGGATCCACCCAGCCCGAGCGCGGGAAGCAGAGGCTTTGCTCATCAAGAGCCAGCTCCAACAAAAGCGAGAGACACAAGATGGCGGGCCACAGCCCAATTGGGGTGAGATGATGTGGGCCGGCGAGTCCGAAGTTCAAGCAGCCATAGAGAAGCGTGCCCAAGAGAGATCGGAGGGGTCCACTGTGTCGGCTAGTGCGGAGGAGGCAGCCGGAGCATCCACTCCGCCGCCCAGAGTTGCAGTACCCTCCATTGAACCCCCAAAGTCCCCGTGATGGTAGTGGCTTATGCACAGATGACCTGGGTATATAAAAAGGCCATCGAGGAATGGGTCATCCAGGTCCTGGACCACATGCGACCAGGAGACCTGAAACTGGAGTGCCGATTGGGAACAGTCGTCTGGTTCTCCATTGAGCGGGGGAGCCATTCCCTGGCAGACGCCGAAACAAAGCCTCTTCGTAGGCCGCAGGTCAGTAAAGCAGCCTTATCTCCCTCAGGCCCAACATAATCTGTATGCAGGGGGGACCAGGTGGAATATAGCAAGGGGCAGGACAGACCCCTGATGTACTTCAGCAGCTCTAGCAGCGAGGAGGAGTTCACGTTCCTCCTCTAAGGAGCTCCTCATTCTGTCATCAAAAGGAATCACGGACTACTGGAGCCACGACATGGACTCAGTCTAAAAGGTGAGGACTTGTTGGTCCATTAGTTTGTTTCTGTTGCCCCGTGTTGGTCCTCACCCAGAGGGTCATGGTTTGCTAGGACTCCACCCAGCAGCTAACAAAAATGTCTCCAAGTTGTGGATGTCAGCGCCAAATTCCCTTTTTTCCCCCTTTCTCAGGTTAAGTTGGAAACCTACCTGCCTAAAGGGTACTCACCAACAATTGCTGTGATTTATGACGCTGTACTACCTCATGAGACCTATAGTGGGAGCCCCGCCTGTGTGTTTTTGCAAGCCCATACCATTGACCACCCACAGGTCGGGAACCTTCCATATGTTTGCACTATATTTTTGCACCAAAGTTTTGAAGTTTTTGCAACGTTCAAGTATTTCTGACCATTGTATGGACTCTTAACGGGTACCACGATGAGATATCTTATGCATTTTGAATGGAATTTGGACTTTTTACAGTTAGGTAGATAGTTAGCGATGCTTAGCTTTTTTGCTCATATGGACTGCCTCTGAAGACTCAAAAGTACTAATGGTCCTACTTTGCCTTGGGTCAGCGTAGAAAGCCTACGTATTGTATTGTATAATTTGCATATGACCTTAAACTTTTTCTCTCCACAGACTTGGGAGAGGAAGGAGACAGTATTTCCTGTGATTTGGGAACATGTGCTCTTGCTACACATTCCTTTAGACCTGGGACACAATCAGCCCCAGGGGATGGCATTTTGCAAATCCATAACAGAATTTTTAGATAACCCGAACCTTGTACACTGAACTTGAAATACAAGTTCGCTCATCCCTAGTCATAAACACTTATTTAAGCCACACTCTTATCAGTAAGATAATAACTGAGCTATAATGAGTGTTTATAATGTCAGAAAGCAGAGATAAGGAACCCATCAGCGCCTCAACTGACGGAAAAGAGAGAAATTCCACAGGCTGCTAGTAGAGCATTTAAGCTCTGTACAGGAAAAAGGGTCCATATGTGTAACAAAGACCAATTTAAAACATGATTTTTAGCTCAAAATGAATACAATGCAATAATAAAAAAAATGCCTCCAAAAGGTGTACATAGCCTTTAATCTCCAGCTAGAACTATAGACGAACAAGGAGAAGGCAGCACTCCCAAAAAGTTAAAGTTTTATTCACCCAATGTCAGCAACGTTTCAGCTGCTCAATGCAGCCATTTTCAAGCCATCCTCTGGATAGCTCATCACTAGAAAATTTGATTTGGTAGCTTCGCTGAAGTTTGACAAGAAATCCGACTTGTTCTGAATTATTTTGTAATGAATCGGGATAAATGAGGTATACCCAGGGCCACTTTGCCTAATCATATTCTTCCCACTTGGTGGCCCAAACTCAGTGTGGAGGCTTGGAAGTTAAACTGCAGGGAGAGTGTAGGAGACTGCTGAACTACAGACTCTGCTACAATGTATCGCCGTGTGCATAACTGAACAGTGCGCAAATATTCAAGTAGTGGCCCCATGACAGAGTGAGGAGGGTGGCGGCAGCAGCAGTGACAGTGACAATAGTGGCCCATGACAGAGTGAGGAGGGTGGCAGCAGCAGTAACAGTGACAATAGTGGCCCCATGACAGAGTGGGGAGGGTGGCAGCAGCAGTGACACTGACAATAGTGGCCCCATGACAGAGTCAGGAGGGTGGCTGCAGCAGTGACACTGACAATAGTGGCCCCATGACAGAGTGAGGAGGGTGGCAGCAGCAGTGACAGTGACAATAGTGACCCCATGACAGAGTGAGGAGGGTGGCAGCAGCAGTGACACTGACAATAGTGGCCCCATGACAGAGTGAGGAGGGTGGCAGCAGCAGTGGCAGTAACAGTGACAGCAGTGGCCCCATGACAGAGTGGGGAGGGTGGCAGCAGCAGTGACAGTGACAATAGTGGCCCCATGACAGAGTGAGGAGGGTGGCAGTAACAGTGACAATAGTGGCCCCATGACAGAGTGAGGAGGGTGGCAGTAACAGTGACAATAGTGGCCCCATGACAGAGTGAGGAGGGTGGCAGCAGCAGTGGCAGTAACAGTGACAGCAGTGGCCCCATGACAGAGTGAGGAGGGTGGCAGTGGCAGTAACAGTGACAATAGTGGCCCCATGACAGAGTGAGGAGGGTGGCAGCAGCACTGACAGTGACAATAGTGGCCCCATGACAGAGTGAGGAGGGTGGCAGCAGCAGTGGCAGTAACAGTGACAGCAGTGGCCCCATGACAGAGTGAGGAGGGTGGCAGTGGCAGTAACAGTGACAATAGTGGCCCCATGACAGAGTGAGGAGGGTGGCAGCAGCACTGACAGTGACAATAGTGGCCCCATGACAGAGTGAGGAGGGTGGCAGTAACAGTGACAATAGTGGCCCCATGACAGAGTGAGGAGGGTGGCATTGGCAATAGCAGTGACATTAGTGGCCCCATGACAGAGTGAGGAGGGTGGCAGCAGCAGTGACAGTGACAATAGTGGCCCCATGACAGAGTGAGGAGGGTGGCAGTAACAGTGACAATAGTGGCCCCATGACAGAGTGAGGAGGGTGGCAGTGGTAGTAATAGTGACAATAGTGGCCCCATGACAGAGTGAGGAGGATGGTAGTGGCAGTAACAGTGACAGCAGTGGATCCATGACAGAGTGGGGGGAAGGGGAAGCAGCAGAGGCAGAAACAGTGACAGTAGTGGCCCACTGCCCACCAATGACTTTAATACTGGGGAGGGGTGGGTGCGGGTGCACTGCCCACCAATGATTTTAATACCGGGAGGGAGGCGCACTGCCCACCAATGATTTTAATACCGGGATGGAGGCGCACTGGGGGCTAATGAATTTAATACCGGGGAAGGCGCACTGGGGGCTAATGGAGAGGGTACTGGGAGCTGGTGAGAGGCACTGGAGGCTGATGGAGAGGGTACTGGGAGCTGATGGAGATGCACTGACTGGGGGCTGATGGAGCGGTGCAGCGTCCCACTCAGGAACACTTGGGAACTGCAAAATAGCTTTAAAACTGCATTTTTATATTGTCTGTTATTTTCTACTGCAATACCTGTGGTATCGCTGTTCATAGGCTGGTCTGGTGTAATTGATACATCCCACCACTAGATGGGGATAAAACTTGGGTTCTATATATACCTGGGTCCGGAAAGGGGGGAGAGAGTCAGTGTGTGGAGATCAGACAGGGAGATCCATTGGTCTCCAGTTACTCTGCCGAGTTGGAGAGAGAGTGCAGAGCTAGCACTTCTGCTCAGGTAAGGTCTAGCCCAGAAAGGGACAAGAGAAAAGACTCAAACAACCAAAGGATAAAAGCCATCAATCCAGCACCCAGGACCTTTGGATATTCAGGTGAAGGATACCATGACCTCCGGCAACCTCACCAAATTACACTGATACAGAAATTTCCGGCTAAGCTTAAATCCAGCCAAGAAAGCCTATAAACAGTGGATCTGCAGATTAACTCAATACCAACAAGAGACTGTAGATCAGTAGAAGCTGTGAGCTGTGTCCTACCACTGTCTACCTCATTATTACCACTACTGGTTGTACCACCACATCAAGGGCACCTCAGCCACCATCTTGGCTGATGCTTCCCTACCACAGAGCGTGCCCCGGAGGATTTCGTGCCGTCCACCTCATCACTGCGCTGCCGGCCCAGAGAGGCTTTCTGCTAACCGTGAGTAAACTGATGAACTGTGTGTTATTATTTGACCCCTCATCGGTCCACCGTGCACCTCACGCGTTGCCCCAGCGCTACTGGCTGGCTGCAGAGGCAATGGGAGGCCGCTGGCGAGAGGCACTGGGAGCTGATGGAGAGGCTACTGGGGGCTGATGGAGAGGCTACTGGGGGCTGATGGAGAGGCTACTGGGGGCTGATGGAGAGGCTACTGGGGGCTGATGGAGAGGCTACTGGGGGCTGATGGAGAGGCTACTGGGGGCTGATGGAGAGGCTACTGGGGGCTGATGGAGAGGCTACTGGGGGCTGCTATGAGGCATGGGGCTCTTATCTGAGGTCTGATTGGGGGCCATTCATATTGGGGTCTGAGCTGAGGTGTTATCGGAGGTCTTATTCGGGTCTTATTAACATTGGGGATCTTATTGGGGCTGTTAGCTGAGGTCTGATTTACATTGGGGGTCTGATTGGTGGTCTGACCTGAGGTGTAATGAAAAATATATTTTTTTCCGGAGCAGCTTGGAGAAAAAAGGCCTCACAGTCTCCCACACTCCTTCTGCCCGGCCAAGCGAGCCAGCACCCCTGAGGCCAAGCCTGTGAGCACCCCTGAGGCCAAGCCAGCCAGCACCCCTGAGGCCAAGCCAGCCAGCACCCCTGAGGCCAAGCCTGTGAGCACCCCTGAGGCCAAGCCTGTGAGCACCCCTGAGGCCAAGCCTGTGAGCACCCCTGAGGCCAAGCCTGTGAGCACCCCTGAGGCCAAGCCTGCGAGCACCCCTGAGGCCAAGCCTGCGAGCACCCCTGAGGCCAAGCCAGCCAGAACCCCTGAGGCCAAGCCAGCCAGAACCCCTGAGGCCAAGCCAGCCAGAACCCCTGAGGCCAAGCCTGCCAGAACCCCTGAGGCCAAGCCTGCCAGCACCCCTGAGGCCAAGCCTGCCAGCACCCCTGAGGCCAAGCCTGCCAGCACCCCTGAGGCCAAGCCTGCCAGCACCCCTGAGGCCAAGCCTGCCAGCACCCCTGAGGCCAAGCCTTACCAGCACCCCTGAGGCCAAGCCAGCCAGCACCCCTGAGTGGCCCAATGACAGAGTGGGGAGGATGGCAGCAGCAGTGGCAATAACAGTGACAGCAATGGTCCTATGGCAGAGTTGGGAGGATGGCAGCAGCAGTGGCAATAACACTGACAATAGTTGCCCCATGACAGAATGGGAAGGGTGGCAGCAGCAACAGTGATAATAGTGGCCCCATGACAGAGTGGGGGGCAGCAGCAGTGGCATACAGCACAAGATGGTGGCAGGTCACAGTAGTGGCAGAACCCGACACCAGCAGTGCGATAGCGAGGCCCAGTGGCTGTAATAATGTAACATATACATATCAGTAGGCCAAGAAGCCCCATTGTAGGAGCGGCAGTAGAGGTAGCAGGCGGGTGACATCAGCACATGGGGAGAAGTGAGGGCAGAGGGTCCCCCGTCCCCCCCCCGACAGTGGAGCGTGAGGGCAGAGGGTCCCCACGGTCAGACCTTCCTGAGGATGACAGATGGTGGCTGTAGGTAGTGACCAACCGACCACACAGCATGTCTCTATAGTAGTCCATTTTTGCATCCCCTTTAAAAAGGTCTAAAAAAAAAAAAAAAGCCTCAATTTTTGACCTATAGTGAAGATCGATTTTGTCGATTTGGGGAAGAGCATTTTGCTTTGCAGCTATAGGAGGGCGCCATGATAAGAGTGGCTGAAGTGCATACACAGTTGCCTGGGTATTTTTAACAGCCCTTGCAGTTCAGTGGAAGACATGCAGAACCGGATGACAAGATTGAAGACGTGCACCATGCTGGGTGCATGGGTCAGCCCTCCCTGACGCAACGCAAACAGAATGTTCTTCCCGTTATCGGTGACCATGGTTTCCATCTCCAGTTGGCGAGGAGACAGCAAGTGTTCGATTTCTTTATTTGTGACGTGGAGCAGTTCCTCCACGGTGTGACTCCCTTTGGCCAAGCTGACGAGGTGCAGAACCACATGATAATGCCTAGCTTTGCATAGGTGATATGATGGAGGACCACTGTGCACTGTGCCTAGAGAGGTGTCTGAGCACAAAGTGAAGGATGAGGAGGCAGAACTGCCACATTTACAACGCGGAGGTGTTATTGCCATCACCTGGCCAAGTTGCTGTTGTGCCTGGCCCGGAACCACATTTATACAGAGGGCTGTGAAAGACATATATTGTCCTTCATCATATTTACAACTCCATAGGTCAGCTCTGATGTAAGGCTCACTAGACACCTAGAGGCCTAAGGACTGGCCCACCTTCTGCTCAACGTATGTGTGCATGTAAAAGTAATGTTGTCTTGGGACACTCCGCTTGGGTGGGCACAAGCTATTAGTTCTCTGAAATGTACAGAGTCAACTACATGGAAAGGGAGGGACTGTAGTACCAGCCACCTTTCCAGGAGCATGTTCAGCTTCTGCACCGTTGGATGAGTGCACGCTTACTGTTGTCTTTTTGCCTCGGTGATCGATCGCTGTTAAGGGGGTGCAGGCCAGTGGGAGATGCAGTGGTTGCTGCATCAGACTGTAACACTAAATGAGTGGCATGGTTTTCCCACGCCAATTTATGGTGATGCTCCTTGTGTTGGCGCAGGGCCGTTGTGCCAACATTGCCACCCTGATCGCACGTCACCTTCTGCCAACATATCCTGCATATCGCCACTCTAACATCCCCCAGTGACTTGGTGATGCCCACACTGCCGATTACGGTATTTTCCCTCCACCACTGCGTGATGCCTGCTGCTGCTTTTATGAGCTGCTTTTATGAGCCTTTCTCACAGGTAATCTCCCGACTTGCAGGTGGTGTACCACTCCTGCGTTTGGCTCCAGATCTCCCACTGCTTCGACTCTACTGTCTCATGGGAAGGCTGCTATCCCTGCTGTCTCACCAGCACGCTGCCACCCTCGCCCCTGATGATGATATCCCCTCTTCACCCGGCTCCCACGTACTATCTGCTACATCATCATCTACATATGTTTGCTCGCCAACTGTGTCGCCCCCGCCTGTCTCTTGCAGATGTTCCTGACCTCTCGCAACATGTCCTCCCACCCAACTGTCATCATCAGTAGTTGCACCTCTAATGGATGCTCACAGTGGACCTTTCCTCCAAGTCTGTGCTGGTCTATAGCTGCTGACTGTCCTTAAAAAGCTCATCCTTGCTGAAAAGCAGAGCAGAGCCAGCGGCTATCATTACTTGGCTAGCAGAAGGAGCAGTCCCTGGGCCACGCCAACTAAGCGTGTTGTCAGAGGAACCCACTGATTGTTGGCTGTGTGCATCTGTTGTCACTTGAGATGATTGTGAACAGTGAGTCAACCATTCCAGTACAACTTGGTTGCTGGTCAAAACACGACCGCTGGATGACAGTGTGCAGTTCTGGCCTGTTCCTGCGGCTGCTACCACCCCCCTACCTTCTTCTGCTGCTAATTTTTGCCCCTGCCGGATTAACTATGAATGTTGGTGGCCTTGACAGTGATGCACATGGCGAAACACTCTCCCTGAAGTCTCCCTGCACTCTCCCTGAAGTCTCCCTGCACTCTCCTTTTCCAATATTTTTATTGAAAAATGTTTGAAGTAACACTGTCCATAGTGCATGAGCGTCCTGTCACCTCTCTCTCTATGCTCAGCTCACAGGACAATGACTGAGAACGTGTGGGATGAGGGTTTTATAGGGCTGTGACATCACAGGGGATGGCTACCTGTGGATTGACTGGCTGCACCGCATTATGGGCGATATAGCGTTCCTGGGCTCGTCTCCTCTACACTTACTTCCACTTTCTAACATGTGCAGCCACCATTTTAATCTGATTTGTTGCCATGAAGTGCAAGGAAATTCCGGTTAGTTTAGAACGTTTTCCTAAACGTTGGACCTAATTCCACTTCATATGTTTTGCTTCACTCAGCACTACTCATCACTATTTGATCCGTAGGGGTCCGAGACCTTGGCCCCCTCCAATCAACTGTTTGAGAAGGCAACGGAGCACACAGTAGCGCTGCAACTTTTGTAATACCTGAGCGTGCCATTACCATTCCTACATCCTGCTACTGTCTCTAATGGTTAGCATAATAAAATGTCTCCTTCACATTGTGCATTGATAATGTTGTTATGAAACTGTTTTGTACATGCAATATGCCTGGTTCACCAACCACCGGCAGTGTATATGGCAGAGAGAGAGATCTCTAGACAGAATGGAACTCACCATTCCATTCTCCCCCATTTGGGCAGAAGTGGGCCACTCCTGCTTCCTACCTGAAGGGAGAGGTTGCAGTTGCAGTCTAAGCCTGGGCACCGTCAGAGCCAGACGCTCCTAACTGGTAGACAAGCTTAGCATACAGGGCAGTGTATGCTAAGCTTGCAATGGAGGCAAACGTGTGGAAGATGTAGCAGCAAGGGGAAAAATGTACCCGGCTGTGGCAGGAGTTTCTCTAAAGGGAAGTATCCAATAGAACACCCTGACTCCTTGCTAATTTACTTACTGAGTGTCAGGAGGGGAACAGCCAAAGGCACCCCAATTCCATGGATACCAGAACCGACCGAAAGTCCAGTAACCAGACCCAAGCCGAGTTTAGCACGGCAGAGAGAGAAAGCAGAGTACTTAAGTTTGCCTGCCAGTTTATACCAAAGCCTGCTGGAACCAAGATAACGCCTGAATATTGTCTGGATGCAAGTAAAACTGTTAAACTTTATAAGAGTCTGGACTCAACTTATTTTCTACCTCTATCATTACTCATCCTGTTTATTACTCTGGAGCCAAGCCCTGGGGAGCGATGGTATCCAGGTAGGAGCACCATCACACATAGAGAGGGCTGCACCACACCACTCTGCATTCCTGTAAACCTGGGACACGATCGTCCCTGGGGGCGGCGCGCTGCACTTTCTCAAGCTTTACCTAGACCCACATGATGTTACAATCATCAGTCACGTGGCCTAGGAGCAGCTTAGCCCCAATGAAGTCAATGGACCTGGACTGCAGTACCAACCACGGCCACCATACAATGTACTGCGCTGTGCGTGATGAGCTGCCGAAAGACCAAGGTGCTACTGCGAGTGCAGGTGTCTTATCAAACAGCTGACCAGTGGGGGCCCCAGGTGTCGGACCCCCACCGATCAGATACTGATGACCTTTCCAGAAAACCCCTTTAATTACACAGAACATGAATAGGAGAAGGCTGGTAATATGCGTATTGCCCCCTCAGGAATCCAATCACGTTACTCTGATCTTCTTAAAATCCAGCTTCCACTGACACCATGTCCTTTACTAGGTTTCTGGCCTGGGCTACGGAAAGACGAAATCAGAACTGTTCCTCTCCCTCAAACTCCTCAATTCACCTCATCTGCCAAATGCCAGCATGGTGGCTCAGTGGTTGGCACTGTAGCCTTGTAGAGCTGAAGTCTTAAGTTTCAATCTGACCAAACCTGGTAAAGGATGTGACGTCAATGGAAGTTGGATTTTCCAAAGTGGAAAGTTAGGTTACTGCTTGACTGGGATCAAGCGTGGCCAGTCCATGCAGTAAGTATACAAAGGTGTGCAGTTAAAGTGGTTGTCCGCTTTGATGGCCTCTTCTTAGGACATTGCAGTGGTGAGCAGTGTAATTACATCTCAGCCCTCCTCGGTCACTTCTATGGGAGGGCTCCTTCCTATTCACTTGATGCCGGAGCCGTCCCACTGCTCGTGGCTGTGATGTTGATGGCGAGCACATAAACAGTGAAGTGAAGGCAGCACTCGTATGAGCCCTGCTTTCACTTCAAACAGCTGATCGTTGGGGGCCCAGGAGTCGGACCCCGCTGATCTGATAACCCTAACCCACCACCCTCCCCTCTTACTCCCCCCTCTTACCCCCACCCTCCCCTCTTACCCCCCCTTAACCCACCACCATCCCCTCTTACCCCCACCCTCCCCTCTTAAAATAGCATACACAAGAAACTCTCTGCAAAACTACAACTCCCAACATGCCCTGAACACCTGCAGCTATAACAGTATTCTAGGGGTTAGAGCAGGGGCGTACATAGAAATCACTGTGCCCCATAGCAAGAATCGAAATTGGGCCCCCATTCCCCGTTTATAGCCCCTCCCACTGCCCACTCCAGGCCTCTCTCTTTGTTCCATGAACTATACTTGCTGCTGCGTTTTATAATTTATGCCTTCAGGGCCGGATTTGGATTACAAAACAGCCCTGGCCCACAAAAGAGGTATGATAGATGCAGTGTGTACAGATATATAGTATATACAGCAGTGCACTGATATGTGAGGTACGAGGTATAATATATTCAGGGTGTACAGGTATATAGTATATACAGTAGTGTAATATGTGAGGTACGAGGTATAATATAGTATAACGTGGGAACTACACTTTACACTGTGTAGTTCCCTTACAGGACCTGTGATGACATCATCAAAGGTCCTTTAGCTTTCGAAACATAGACAGGAGCAATTAGGGGGCGGGGCCTCTCCTCCACTGTGGGCCCCTCTTCCTCACGGGCCCCATAGCAGCTGCGTAGTCTGCCTGCCCTATATGGTAGGCATGCCACTGGGTTAGAGTGCTACAATAGCTGGAGAGCTGGAGATGAAGATGAACGGATTACAATACCCTCTGATTTTCGGGCACTTACAGGTAATTTGGATTGCTTGTCTCTGTCGGCTGGAGTAAACACATTCAGGTACAGGCAGTCCTCCGAGGTGCGGGGCATCTTAAAGGAGGATTCGTAGTATTTTGCTATGTCATCCATGATGTCTTTGATTTGTAAACACCTAAAATATACAGAATCAATAAAACGTATCTCCATTTGTGAGGGTTGTTCAAGAAGATCATAGCTGCCCCGCCAATACAGGGACTCACATGGGGGGAAACTCGGAGGCGTCTCTAACAGAGCTCCAGGGCTCAGGAGGTTCCGGGTTGGCAAATCTCAGTGGTCCAACTGGAGGTCTTGCAAAAGGGACTCCAAAAAATGCATCTATGACTCTAGATGTTTCCTTTACTGGCACCGTAACGCCCCGTAGTTGTCCATATTTTGTGGTCACTAACAGCCTTTTATCATTCTGACCTAGAATTTAAAACATTTTGGGGAAAATTGACAAGATTATTAATAGGTTTCACATCTTAGGCCAAGTTCACACTTCAGTTATTTCCATCAGTGATTGTGAGCCAAAACCAGTGCGGGTCAAAAGCACATAAGAGATCTTTCCCTTTACCTGATCTCTGTGGAGGCTTCACTACTGGTTTTGGCTCACAATAACTTGTGGAAATAACTGACCAAATAACGGGTTCAAACTCAGCCTTAGTGGTGCCCCCACCAGTAAGAACACTTTTTCTACTAGTTGAACACTAAATAATTAAACAGAACATTAAAACCAACATTAACCCCTAACCCTAATGTGTGTTCCACCAAAACCTGTCTGTCGTTATCTCATCGAGCCATTATTAAGGTCAGATGGGACAAAGTCTCAGCCACCACGAGACTCGAAAACCACCAGTCCTAGGAGTCCTGGAAGTTGTTTGCTGCAACCTCCATGGGCAAGACTTCTTCAGCACACACCACAGATGCTCAAATGGACTGAGATCTGGGAATTCGAAGCCAAATCATCACCTTTAGGGTCCATTCACACGTCCGTTTTTTCTTTCCTGATCTGTTCAGTTTTTTGCGGAACAGATCAGGACCAGATCTGGACCCATTCATTTTCAATGGGTCCTGGAAAAAAATCGGACAGCACAATGTGTGCTGTCCGTTTCCGTTGTTCCGTTCCGCATGTCCGTTTAAATATAAAACATGTCCTATTCTTTTCCGCAAAATTCGGATCCTGGTACAATACAAAGTCAATGGATCCGCAAAAAACGGAAGACATTCGGATGTCATTCCGTATGTCATCCGTTTTATGCGGAATCCGTTCCTGGAAACACATAACAAATGTTTTTTTTTTTCAATTTCTTTTTCAAAGAAATTCAAACAACTTTATTTGATTATTGAAATTTATACATGGTTCCGCAAAAAACGGATGACATACGGAAACATTTTCAGGAACAATGGATCCGCAAAAAACGGACCGAAGATCGGGATATAGGAAAATACTGACGTGTGAATGTACCCTAAAAATGTTGTTCTGTTATCAAAACATCTATGAACAACATTTGCATCTTTCTGAAAGACAGAAATGCAAATAGGAGCAGGGATGGCTGGCAACTTAAAGGGTGAACACCACATGTAGCCCAGCTGACCCATACCATCTGCAGTGCCTCTTCCAGCCTGGGGTCTGACATACTAGCGTCCCTGTGCAATAGTAGACTGCCTCGTGAGCTTCAGGTCTACTGGCGTGAATGGCAGGACATTAAGCCATGGTTATTTGTACCTGCCGCAGGATTCAACTGTATCACCATCCTGATAACAGTGAAACTCAGGAGGGAATCTGTGGTACCTTGATGGGTACATAAGTCTCTCATGCACCCATCGCTGATTAATGTTGACAGCATTAGATTGTTAAGTACCCGGCAGCCTGAGGAGGCATCAAGTGGTCAGTGGGCATCAGCCCACCAGGAAATATATATATAGCATATGACTATAGTATATAACTACTATAATACTGCCTACTATGTACAAGAATATAACTACTATAATACTGCCTCCTATGTACAAGAATATAACTACTATAATACTGCCTCCTATGTACAGGAATATAACTACTATAATACTGCCTCCTATGTACAAGAATATAACTACTATAATACTGCTCCTATGTACAGGAATATGACTACTATAATACTGCTCCTATGTACAAGAATATAACTACTATAATACTGCTCCTATGTACAAGCATATAACTACTATAATACTGCCTCCTATGTACAAGAATATAACTACTATAATACTGCTTCCTGTGTACAAGAATATAACTGCTATAATACTGCCTCCTATGTACAGGAATATAACTACTATAATACTGCCTCCTATGTACAAGAATATAACTGCTATAATACTGCCTCCTATGTACAAGTATATAACTGCTATAATACTGCTCCTATGTATAAGAATATAACTACTATAATACTGCTCCTATGTACAAGAATATAACTACTATAATACTGCTCCTATGTACAAGAATATAACTACTATAATACTGCTCCTATGTATAGGAATATAACTACTATAATACTGCTCCTATGTACAAGAATATAACTACTATAATACTGCCTCCTATGTACAAGAATATAACTACTATAATACTGCTCCTATGTACAGGAATATAACTACTATAATACTGCCTCCTATGTACAATACTATAACTACTATAATACTGCCTCCTATGTACAAGAATATAACTACTATAATACTGCTCCTATGTACAAGAATATAACTACTATAATACTGCTCCTATGTACAAGCATATAACTACTATAATACTGCCTCCTATGTACAAGAATATAACTACTATAATACTGCCTCCTATGTACAAGAATATAACTACTATAATACTGCTTCCTGTGTACAAGAATATAACTGCTATAATACTGCCTCCTATGTACAGGAATATAACTACTATAATACTGCCTCCTATGTACAAGAATATAACTGCTATAATACTGCTCCTATGTACAAGTATATAACTGCTATAATACTGCTCCTATGTATAAGAATATAACTACTATAATACTGCTCCTATGTACAGGAATATAACTGCTATAATACTGCTCCTATGTACAGGAATATAACTACTATAATACTGCCTCCTATATTCAAGAATATAACTACTATAATACTGCCTCCTATGTACAAGGATATAACTACTATAATACTGCCTCCTATGTACAAGAATATACTACTATAATACTGCTGCTATGTACAAGAATATAACTACTATAATACTGCCTCCTATGTACAAGAATATAACTACTATAATACTGCTCCTATGTACAAGAATATAACTACTATAATACTGCTGCTATGTACAAGAATATAACTACTATAATACTGCTCCTATGTACAAGAATATAACTACTATAATACTGCCTCCTATGTACAAGAATATAACTACTATAATACTGCCTCCTATGTACAAGAATATAACTACTATAATACTGCTCCTATGTACAGGAATATAACTACTATAATACTGCCTCCTATGTACAATACTATAACTACTATAATACTGCCTCCTATGTACAAGAATATAACTACTATAATACTGCTCCTATGTACAAGAATATAACTACTATAATACTGCTCCTATGTACAAGCATATAACTACTATAATACTGCCTCCTATGTACAAGAATATAACTACTATAATACTGCCTCCTATGTACAAGAATATAACTACTATAATACTGCTTCCTGTGTACAAGAATATAACTGCTATAATACTGCCTCCTATGTACAGGAATATAACTACTATAATACTGCCTCCTATGTACAAGAATATAACTGCTATAATACTGCTCCTATGTACAAGTATATAACTACTATAATACTGCTCCTATGTACAAGAATATAACTACTATAATACTGCTCCTATGTGCAAGAATATAACTACTATAATACTGCTGCTATGTACAAGAATATAACTACTATAATACTGCCTCCTATGTACAAGAATATAACTACTATAATACTGCTCCTATATACAAGAATATAACTACTATAATACTGCTCCTATATACAAGATATATCTACTATAATACTGCTCCTATATACAAGAATATATCTACTATAATACTGCCTCCTATGTACAAGAATATAACTACTATAATACTGCTGCTATGTACAAGAATATAACTACTATAATACTGCTCCTATGTACAAGAATATAACTACTATAATACTGCCTCCTATGTACAAGAATATAACTACTATAATACTGCTCCTATGTAGAAGAATATAACTACTATATACTGCTCCTATGTACAATAATATAACTACTATAATACTGCTCCTATGTACAGGAATATAACTGCTATAATACTGCCTCCTATGTACAGGAATATAACTACTATAATACTGCCTCCTATGTACAAGAATATAACTACTATAATACTGCTTCCTGTGTACAAGAATATAACTGCTATAATACTGCCTCCTATGTACAGGAATATAACTACTATAATACTGCCTCCTATGTACAAGAATATAACTGCTATAATACTGCTCCTATGTACAAGTATATAACTGCTATAATACTGCTCCTATGTATAAGAATATAACTACTATAATACTGCTCCTATGTACAGGAATATAACTGCTATAATACTGCTCCTATGTACAGGAATATAACTACTATAATACTGCCTCCTATATTCAAGAATATAACTACTATAATACTGCCTCCTATGTACAAGGATATAACTACTATAATACTGCCTCCTATGTACAAGAATATAACTACTATAATACTGCTGCTATGTACAAGAATATAACTACTATAATACTGCCTCCTATGTACAAGAATATAACTACTATAATACTGCTCCTATGTACAAGAATATAACTACTATAATACTGCTGCTATGTACAAGAATATAACTACTATAATACTGCTCCTATGTACAAGAATATAACTACTATAATACTGCCTCCTATGTACAAGAATATAACTACTATAATACTGCCTCCTATGTACAAGAATATAACTACTATAATACTGCTCCTATGTACAGGAATATAACTACTATAATACTGCCTCCTATGTACAATACTATAACTACTATAATACTGCCTCCTATGTACAAGAATATAACTACTATAATACTGCTCCTATGTACAAGAATATAACTACTATAATACTGCTCCTATGTACAAGCATATAACTACTATAATACTGCCTCCTATGTACAAGAATATAACTACTATAATACTGCCTCCTATGTACAAGAATATAACTACTATAATACTGCTTCCTGTGTACAAGAATATAACTGCTATAATACTGCCTCCTATGTACAGGAATATAACTACTATAATACTGCCTCCTATGTACAAGAATATAACTGCTATAATACTGCTCCTATGTACAAGTATATAACTACTATAATACTGCTCCTATGTACAAGAATATAACTACTATAATACTGCTCCTATGTGCAAGAATATAACTACTATAATACTGCTGCTATGTACAAGAATATAACTACTATAATACTGCCTCCTATGTACAAGAATATAACTACTATAATACTGCTCCTATATACAAGAATATAACTACTATAATACTGCTCCTATATACAAGAATATATCTACTATAATACTGCTCCTATATACAAGAATATATCTACTATAATACTGCCTCCTATGTACAAGAATATAACTACTATAATACTGCTGCTATGTACAAGAATATAACTACTATAATACTGCTCCTATGTACAAGAATATAACTACTATAATACTGCCTCCTATGTACAAGAATATAACTACTATAATACTGCTCCTATGTAGAAGAATATAACTACTATAATACTGCTCCTATGTACAATAATATAACTACTATAATACTGCTCCTATGTACAGGAATATAACTGCTATAATACTGCCTCCTATGTACAGGAATATAACTACTATAATACTGCCTCCTATGTACAAGAATATAACTACTATAATACTGCTCCTATGTACAGGAATATACCTGCTATAATACTGCTCCTATGTACAAGAATATAACTACTATAATACTGCTCCTATGTACAGGAATATAACTGCTATAATACTGCCTCCTATGTACAGGAATATAACTACTATAATACTGCCTCCTATGTACAGGAATATAACTACTATAATACTGCCTCCTATGTGCAAGAATATAACTACTATAATACTGCTCCTATGTACAAGAATATAACTACTATAATACTGCCCTCTATGTACAAGAATATAACTACTATAATACTGCTCCTATGTACAAGAATATAACTACTATAATACTGCCTCCTATGTACAAGAATATAACTACTATAATACTGCTCCTATGTACAAGAATATAACTACTATAATACTGTCTCCTATGTACAAGAATAAAACTACTATAATACTGCCTCCTATATACAGGAATATAACTACTATAGTACTGCTCCTATGTACAAGAATATAACTACTATAATACTGCTCCTATGTACAAGAATATAACTACTATAATACTGCTCCTATGTACAGGAATATAACTACTATAATACTGTCTCCTATATACAGGAATATAACTACTATAATACTGCTCCTATGTGCAAGAATATAACTACTATAATACTGCTCCTATGTACAAGAATATAACTGCTATAATACTGCTCCTATGTACAAGAATATAACTACTATAATACTCCTCCTATGTACAAGAATATAACTACTATAATACTGCTCCTATGTACAAGAATATAACTACTATAATACTGCTCCTATGTACAAGAATATAACTGCTATAATACTGCTCCTATGTACAAGAATATAACTACTATAGTCTTTTGTGGATACTGCACAGATCCTGCAAGCGGCCAGAGAAACCTGCCCAATTACCTATGGGGGTGAAGAGATCCTGTTCTACCAAGATGTCGCCCCCTCTACTCTAGCCAAGCGACGCATCCTGAAGCCTCTCTTAGAGGTCCTGCGTGAGAAAGGCATCCAGTACACCTGGCTCTTCCCGTTTGGCCTGGCCCTCTGGATTAACGGGAAGAGGCTCACTGTTCACTCACCGGACGACCTGGGAAGAGTGTGGCCAGCACTGAATATGGAGCCGTTAGCTATACCATCTTGGCTGCCCTTACCCCCAGAGGAAGATCTCCCACCCTCATCTAAGAAGAATATGGGACTGCCGCAGCGCTCTGCCGGATCAGCCAGGTCCAGAAGGGGAGCTCCGGGACCCCTTCCCTCCAGAGACACCTGAATGCAGAGGAGGACTTGCTATATAAATGAACCTGCTGCCGTTCGGGCTTTCTGTGAGTTATATTGCCGGGACTTATAGAGTTAATAGTTATGGTTCCCCCTAAATAGAAGACCACCCTCCTGTTGCCCCTTCTCTACTGGGTTTAGTTAATGTTCATTAACAGCAGCGCTCAAACAGGGCGCATTACTTACATAGCCTCTCCTGTTAGAGTTCTGTGACCGGGGGCCCCTTCTGTATATATCGCCTGTAGCAGGGATCCACTCTTTGATCGGGTCTCTGCCTGGCTGCACCGGATCGCTGCGCTTACTGCTTGGTCAGGAGTGGAGGTGCAGGGCCGTCCTGAGCGCTTGCTGTGTGTGTGGAGATGCGCTGCCACGATAGGTAAGAGATTCTCACATAGTGGAGTTCTGCTGCCCCCTAGTGGTAGGTTTGTGGTGGTGCGTTTCTGCACTAACTAAATTCCAATGTCTTTGCAATATGGTGTAACTTAGCTATATCTTCTAGGTATGGGTAGAGAAGGCTGCCCTGTTCTGATCTTTCTCTCGCCTCCCAGGGCTCTATATTTCATGTGTTACCAGTTAATATAGTATATTGATCTCGCGTTTCACAAACGTTAATTCTGTTCATGTTTTGTGCATCTGTTATTATATGACACTTGGCGGTGACGAGGTGTTCGTCATGTCTAGGCACTTTTGTGGTATTATCCCACTCCCCCCCCCCCCTTCTATTAACACCTAAAGGGATTATATCCCTATTGATAGTGTGTCCTCAGCAGAATAGGTCACACATCCTGCCCATCTTATTCCATACGTAAGGGATTTCCTACCTCCCCTACTATATCCCAAAATCGTTGGGATTTACTCCTGTTTTTCTAGATACTGAAGATCCTTGTGTGTGTTTTTGGTGTCTTTCTTTGTTGTCTGTGTCTTGTGTGTCCTCGTGGTACCCCCCCCCCCCCTCTTTCGTCCTAATCCCATAGCTCCAGAGAGATCGACCACGGCTACGTAGACTGCTCCCCACCTGAGAGTCGAATTCGCACGAAATGGCTGTTGTGGTGGCATCGTACAACGTAAAGGGACTCAATGAACCTTGCAAGAGAGCCCAGGTACTGTCTCTGCTTCAGAAAGAAAAGGCGTCTATCATATATCTGCAGGAAACACACTTCAAATCCGGTAAGGTGCCCAATCTCTCTTCTACTAGATACTCGCACTGGTTTCACTGTCCATTCTCTACTGCTAGTAGGGGGGTGAGTATTGCGATTCATAAACAACTATCCTTTAAACATTTAGCGACGGTGGTGGATCCAGATGGGCGCTACATTTTCATAAAAGGCTTAGTGGCGGATAACCCAGTGACACTTGCTAACCTATATGCCCCAAACAGAGGGCAAGTCCCCTGGTTAACTCAAACCCTGACACAATTATCCTCTTTTCAAGAGGGTATAGTAATTTTAGGGGGAGACTTTAATGCCACCCTGGAACCGGATCTTGATTCCTCGACCGGTCGCTCGGCCCTTTCTCACAAGCTGTTAAAGAACCTTAAACAACACCTGAAGAAAGTAGGTGTAGTAGATGTCTGGCGTACTCTAAATCCGGTTGAGAAAGATTATACGTTCTATTCCTCCGCGCAAGCGTCTTATCAAAGACTCGATTACCTGTTCCTGTCTTCGGCCCAGATTCACAGAGTATCAAAGACGTCCATAGGTAGCATCACTATCTCAGACCATGCTCCGATCTTTTTGCATCTTCATATCTCAGATCCCCCCTCTAGGGAACGTGTCTGGAGGCTGAACGAGACTCTCCTCGCTGATGCCAATCATAAAGCCAAAATCGCAAAAGCCATCTCTGAGTACTTTACAACTAATACTGTGGGACCATCAGCTCCTTCCCCATCCATTGTTTGGGAGGCGCATAAGGCCAAAATCAGGGGTGATCTGATATCTCTGGGAGCATTCACCAAAAAACAGCGCACTTTAGCGTTGTCTAATCTACTTGATCGCATCTCAAAGCTAGAGCTCTCCCATAAAAGAAGTCAGGCCCAAGCCGTCCTAAATGAACTTTCAGAAGCCCGCTCAAACCTAAAGAATCTATTAAACTTAACTTCTGCCAAGCTCCTCATGCGCTCCAAATTCCGAGCTTATGCGCACGGTAATAAGGGGAACAGATTAATGACAGCTCTAGCTAAAAAGCAACTAGACACCTCTCGTATATCCTCCATTAAAACTTCAGACGGTAAACAGCTTAAAGCCACGCCAGAGATAGCCAAAGCGTTCTGTGACTTCTATGCCGAGCTTTATAACCTCCCTTCCCCTAACCAGACGTCGGCTGCTGAAATTAAGGCAGCGACGGATAAATTCCTTGAGTCATTGCTACTTCCAGTTCTGCCCAGTGACAAAGCGTCAACTCTGACAGCCCCAATAACGGATACAGAACTACGTGCAGTTCTTGCATCGATCCCCTCGGGCAAAAGTCCAGGCCCTGATGGCTATTCCATTGTCTATTACAAGACATTTATAGATATTTTAGCACCGCACTTTAGAGATCTGTGTAACCACCTCTTGACCGGGGGAACCCTCCCTCCTCAGGCGCTGGAAGCACACATCACCATAATACCAAAACCAAACAAAGACCCCACGTCATGTGGAAATTACAGACCAATCTCCCTCCTGAACACAGACATCAAATGGTGGGCGAAGATACTAGCGACCCGACTCCAATCGGTCCTACCAGACATCATTAATAGGGAACAAGTAGGGTTCGTCCACGGTAGACAGGGTAACGAGAACACCAAGCGCTTGCTGCATCTGATTGACTGGGCCAGATCAAAGCATTGCCCTTTAGCACTTTTAAGTACTGATGCAGAGAAGGCCTTTGACAGGGTAAGCTGGCAATTCATGTCCGCCGCCATGTCAAGGTTTGGCTTCTCCCCCCAGTTAATCAGTGCAGTATTGACTCTCTATTCGGCCCCCTTGGCCAGGGTCAGGGTTAATGGCTCTCTTTCCCCCCCCTTCTCCATCGCCAACGGAACCAGACAAGGGTGCCCCCTGTCTCCGGTGCTATTTATAATTGTAATGGAGACCCTATTATGCAAGATTCGTCAAAATCCTGAGATTTCTGGACTCAACGTGAATAAACACACTCATGTCGCAGCGGCCTTTGCGGACGATCTGCTTGTTCTAACATCCAATCCCACAACTTCCTTCCCAGAACTAGTGAGAATTTTTGAAGAATTTGGTTCTTTATCCAATTTCAAGATAAATTACAGTAAATCACAAGCGCTTAACATAATGTGCCCCCGAAATATGGTCCTAGAACTCCAACGCACCAACCCATTCACATGGGCCCCGCACTCCATACAGTATCTCGGCGTTCATATCTCGGCCAATCCAAATGATTTATTCAGCTTAAACTACGCCCCGCTCCTAAAAGACATACGTCAGCACCTACAGACAGTGAAGCTCCCATTTGTCTCATGGATGGGCAGAAAAAACTACTTAAAGGCCTACATTGTCCCCAAATTAATTTATCTCATACAAACGTTACCTATCTGGCTGCCAAATTCCTACTTCAATGAGATCAAAAGAATCTTCTCCTCCTTTATTTGGAAGAGTAAAAAAGCTAGAGTAGCCTACTCAACCCTAACAAGGGAAAGGAGGTTTGGGGGGTTTGGAATGCCAGATATTCGCCTTTATTACAAGGCCACCCAAGTGATCAGGGGATTGGACATACTAGCTGGGGAGCCGGCGTCAATGTGCGCCCATCTGGAAGCCGCCACCTTTACTTACAGAGAAAAACTCGCCCTATGGGGGGTTCGCCCCTGTCTGCATAATTCCACTAATGTATCGTATATGTGGAAAGCGGTACTAGCGGAATGGTCTAAGCTGTTCACGGCCAAAGAGCTGAGATTCCCGCACACTCGTCTCCCTCTATCTTTGTTACAAGCACATATCCACAGAGATATACTTGATGCTTCAGGCATCTGGTCACTTCTCCATAACCACTCACTTGATAGTATTAGAAACCAAAACGGGGAGCTCGATTGGTCGTCCATACTTAATGCACCTCTAGTGAATAAAGCGTCTTTCCTGCAGATACTGGGCTTCCGTAAGGACATTAAGAAACTCGAGATGCCCCCCCCCATAATACTCCACTAACGTGGCTTGAAGAACGTGTGGGGATACCCTTCCCTGCTTCAAAAGCTTTATCTAAAATGTACAAGCTCCTTCTCTCAGCCGCCTCGCCAACCATGTCGCATCTCGCTGCATGGGAAATTGAGCTTTCAACAAAATTTTCGGATCCTGAAAAAGCAGCCATTTTAACTAACTCACATGGCTTCTCACGCTGTGTAATAGTGCAAGAAAACTCCTTCAAACTCACGACCAGATGGTATAAAACACCGGTATTTCTTCACAAATTAAACCCTTCCATACCTGATGTGTGTTGGAGGTGCGGCACTGAACCGGGATCACTGTCCCACATTTGGTGGAGCTGTCATAACATACGCCCCTTCTGGCTCCAAGTTGAAAATACTATTAACCAGGTATGCTCTCCACAACATCCATTGATATTGGATCCTAAATTAGTGCTACTCTGGTGCCCAAATCAAACCTTTACCCCGTCAAAATCTAATTTACCCACGATGCTACTCACGGCGGCGAGACTACTTGTTCCGCTCAAATGGAAATCAGATAGACCCCCGTCAAAAGTGGAATGGCTGGATAAGGTGGACCAGGTATACCGCCTAGAAGAGTTAGCGGCCTGGGAAATGGGAAACCGCCAGAAATTCCTAAAGGTATGGCAACCCTGGAAGCTTTTTCGTGGCTTTGTTTGATCATCTGAGCTTTCCAACTCTTTCACCGCGACCCCCCCCCCCCCCTCTTCCCCCCTTGCATGTGCCCTATATGTTAGTCTACATGTTGTCTGCTGTCTGTCCTTGTCTACATGTCATTGTGATTCCTAGGATCACCTTTTTGGCCATATCAGAAGCCTGTCAAATGTTTGGTTCCTAACATCCTTTTTGTCACATGATTTTTTATAAGTCTTTATTTCACACAAATGTTGATATTCATGTGCTTACTGTTTGATGATGTGATTATCCAAATATTACCTGTACTTGTGATGAAGCAATTTGTTTCTTCTTGTACTATTTTGCTGATGTTTAATAAAAAGAAAATTGGCAAAGAATATAACTACTATAATACTGCCTCCTATGTACAAGAATATAACTACTATAATACTGCTCCTATGTACAAGAATATAACTGCTATAATACTGCCTCCTATGTACAAGAATATAACTACTATAATACTGCCTCCTATGTACAAGAATATAACTACTATAATACTGCCTCCTATGTACAAGAATATAACTACTATAATACTGCTCCTATGTACAAGACTATAACTACTATAATACTGCCTCCTATGTACAAGAATATAACTACTATAATACTGCCTCCTATGTACAAGAATATAACTACTATAATACTGCTCCTATGTACAAGAATATAACTACTATAATACTGCTCCTATGTACAAGAATATAACTACTATAATACTGCTCCTATGTACAAGAATATAACTACTATAATACTGCTCCTATGTACAAGAATATAACTACTATAATACTGCTCCTATGTACAGGAATATAACTACTATAATACTGCTCCTATGTACAGGAATATAACTACTATAATACTGCTCCTATGTACAAGAATATAACTACTATAATACTGCTCCTATGTACAGGAATATAACTACTATAATACTGCTCCTATGTACAGGAATATAACTACTATAATACTGCTCCTATGTACAGGAATATAACTACTATAATACTGCCTCCTATGTACAAGAATATAACTACTATAATACTGCTCCTATGTACAAGAATATAACTGCTATAATACTGCCTCCTATGTACAGGAATCTAACTACTATAATACTGCTCCTATGTACAAGAATATAACTACTATAATACTGCTCCTATGTACAGGAATATACCTACTATAATACTGCTCCTATGTACAGGAATATACCTACTATAATACTGCTCCTATGTACAAGAATATAACTACTATAATACTGCTCCTATGTACAGGAATATAACTACTATAATGCTGCTCCTATGTACAAGAATATAACTACTATAATACTGCTCTTATGTACAAGAATATAACTACTATAATACTGCTCCTATGTACAAGAATATAACTACTATAATACTGCTCCTATGTACAAGAATATAACTGCTATAATACTGCTCCTATGTACAAGAATATAACTACTATAATACTGCTCCTATGTACAGGAATATAACTACTATAATACTGCTCCTATGTACAAGAATATAACTACTATACTACTGCCTCCTATGTACAGGAATATAACTACTATAATACTGCTCTTATGTACAAGAATATAACTACTATAATACTGCTCCTATGTACAGGAATATAACTACTATAATACTGTCTCCTATGTACAGGAATATAACTACTATAATACTGCTCTTATGTACAAGAATATAACTACTATAATACTGCTCCTATGTACAGGAATATACCTACTATAATACTGCCTCCTATGTTCAATATGACGACTAGCATAATACAAATTATGTAATTGTATTAATGGACACCATATCCTGGATTTGCCTTTTGCTGTGCTGCCCTATTAATTCTGAATTCTGTATTGCTCCATGTGCGGCAGTATTATTTTGGTTCTCTATTGCTCCCTTGTACACTGCCCTCTAGTATCCTGCACCCTTGTTCTCACCGGTTGCTCTGCAGCGCTATTACTTGGATTGCATATTGCTGCCTGCCACACTGCCCTCTAGTATCCTGCACCCTGGTTCTCACATGTTGCTGTGCGGCAGTACTATTTTGCTTCTCTATTGCTCCATTGCACCCTCGCCTCTAGTATCCTTCACCCTGGTTCTCACTTGTTGCTCTGCAGCGCTAATACTTGGATTGCATATTGTTCCCTTGCACTCTGGTTCTCACCGGTTGCAGTGTGGCACTATTACTTGGGTTGTGTATTGCTCCCTTGCACACTGCCCTCTAGTATCTGGAACCCTGGTTCTCACCAGTTGCTGTGGGGCACTATTACTTGGGTTGTGTATTGCTCCCTTGCACACTGCCCTCTAGTATCTGGCACCCTGGTTCTCACCGGTTGCTGTGGGGCACTATTACTTGGGTTGTGTATTGCTCCCTTGCACACTGCCCTCTAGTATCTGGAACCCTGGTTCTCACCAGTTGCTGTGGGGCACTATTACTTGGGTTGTGTATTGCTCCCTTGCACACTGCCCTCTAGTATCTTGCACCCTGGTTCTCACCGGTTGCTGTGGGGCACTATTACTTGGGTTCTGTATTGCTCCCTTGCACACTGCCCTCTAGTATCTGGCACCCTGGTTCTCACCGGTTGCTGTGGGCACTATTACTTGGGTTGTGTATTGCTCCCTTGCACACTGCCCTCTAGTATCTTGCCCCCTTGTTCTCACCGGTTGCTGTGGGGCACTATTACTTGGGTTGTGTATTGCTCCCTTGCACACTGCCCTCTAGTATCTGGCACCCTGGTTCTCACCGGTTGCTGTGGGGCACTATTACTTGGGTTGTGTATTGCTCCCTTGCACACTGCCCTCTAGTATCTGGCACCCTGGTTCTCACCTGTTGCTGTGGGGCACTATTACTTGGTTTCTGTATTGCTCCCTTGCACACTGACCTCTAGTATCTTGCACCCTGGTTCTCACAGTTTGCTGTGGGGCACTATTACTTGGGTTGTGTATTGCTCCCTTGCACACTGCCCTCTAGTATCTGGCACCCTGGTTCTCACCTGTTGCTGTGGGGCACTATTACTTGGGTTCTGTATTGCTCCCTTGCACACTGCCCTCTAGTATCTGGCACCCTGGTTCTCACCGGTTGCTGTGGGCACTATTACTTGGGTTCTGTATTGCTCCCTTGCACACTGCCCTCTAGTATCTTGCCCCCTTGTTCTCACCGGTTGCTGTGGGGCACTATTACTTGGGTTGTGTATTGCTCCCTTGCACACTGCCCTCTAGTATCTGGCACCCTGGTTCTCACCGGTTGCTGTGGGGCACTATTACTTGGGTTGTGTATTGCTCCCTTGCACACTGACCTCTAGTATCTTGCACCCTGGTTCTCACAGTTTGCTGTGGGGCACTATTACTTGGGTTCTGTATTGCTCCCTTGCACACTGCCCTCTAGTATCTGGCACCCTGGTTCTCACCGTTTGCTGTGGGGCACTATTACTTGGGTTGTGTATTGCTCCCTTGCACACTGCCCTCTAGTATCTGGCACCCTGGTTCTCACCGGTTGCTGTGGGGCACTATTACTTGGGTTGTGTATTGCTCCCTTGCACACTGACCTCTAGTATCTGGCACCCTGGTTCTCACAGTTTGCTGTGGGGCACTATTACTTGGGTTGTGTATTGCTCCCTTGCACACTGACCTCTAGTATCTGGCACCCTGGTTCTCACCGTTTGCTGTGGGGCACTATTACTTGGGTTGTGTATTGCTCCCTTGCACACTGACCTCTAGTATCTGGCACCCTGGTTCTCACCGTTTGCTGTGAGGCACTATTACTTGGGTTGTGTATTGCTCCCTTGCACACTGACCTCTAGTATCTTGCACCCTGGTTCTCACAGTTTGCTGTGGGGCACTATTACTTGGGTTGTGTATTGCTCCCTTGCACACTGCCCTCTAGTATCTGGCACCCTGGTTCTCACTGGTTGCTGTGGGGCACTATTACTTGGGTTGTGTATTGCTCCCTTGCACACTGCCCTCTAGTATCTGGCACCCTGGTTCTCACCGTTTGCTGTGGGGCACTATTACTTGGGTTGTGTATTGCTCCCTTGCACACTGCCCTCTAGTATCTGGCACCCTGGTTCTCACCGTTTGCTGTGGGGCACTATTACTTGGGTTGTGTATTGCTCCCTTGCACACTGACGTCTAGTATCTGGCACCCTGGTTCTCACCGTTTGCTGTGGGGCACTATTACTGGGGTTCTGTATTGCTCCCTTGCACACTGACCTCTAGTATCTGGCACCCTGGTTCTCACCGTTTGCTGTGGGGCACTATTACTTGGGTTGTGTATTGCTCCCTTGCACACTGACCTCTAGTATCTGGCACCCTGGTTCTCACCGTTTGCTGTGGGGCACTATTACTTGGGTTGTGTATTGCTCCCTTGCACACTGACCTCTAGTATCTGGCACCCTGGTTCTCACCGTTTGCTGTGAGGCACTATTACTGGGGTTCTGTATTGCTCCCTTGCACACTGACCTCTAGTATCTGGCACCCTGGTTCTCACCGGTTGCTGTGGGGCACTATTACTTGGGTTGTGTATTGCTCCATTGCACACTGACCTCTAGTATCTGGCACCCTGGTTCTCACCGTTTGCTGTGGGGCACTATTACTTGGGTTGTGTATTGCTCCCTTGCACACTGACCTCTAGTATCTGGCACCCTGGTTCTCACCGTTTGCTGTGGGGCACTATTACTTGGGTTGTGTATTGCTCCCTTGCACACTGACCTCTAGTATCTTGCACCCTGGTTCTCACAGTTTGCTGTGGGGCACTATTACTTGGGTTGTGTATTGCTCCCTTGCACACTGCCCTCTAGTATCTGGCACCCTGGTTCTCACTGGTTGCTGTGGGGCACTATTACTTGGGTTGTGTATTGCTCCCTTGCACACTGCCCTCTAGTATCTGGCACCCTGGTTCTCACCGTTTGCTGTGGGGCACTATTACTTGGGTTCTGTATTGCTCCCTTGCACACTGCCCTCTAGTATCTGGCACCCTGGTTCTCACCTGTTGCTGTGGGGCACTATTACTTGGGTTCTGTATTGTTCCCTTGCACACTGCCCTCTAGTATCTGGCACCCTGGTTCTCACTGGTTGCTGTGGGGCACTATTACTTGGGTTGTGTATTGCTCCCTTGCACACTGACCTCTAGTATCTTGCACCCTGGTTCTCACTGGTTGCTGTGGGGCACTATTACTTGGGTTGTGTATTGCTCCCTTGCACACTGCCCTCTAGTATCTGGCACCCTCGATCACACTGATTGCTGAGGGGCACTATTACTTGGGTTCTGTATTGCTCCCTTGCACACTGACCTCTAGTATCTTGCACCCTGGTTCTCACAGTTTGCTGTGGGGCACTATTACTTGGGTTGTGTATTGCTCCCTTGCACACTGCCCTCTAGTATCTGGCACCCTGGTTCTCACCGTTTGCTGTGGGGCACTATTACTTGGGTTGTGTATTGCTCCCTTGCACACTGCCCTCTAGTATCTGGCACCCTGGTTCTCACCGGTTGCTGTGGGGCACTATTACTTGGGTTGTGTATTGCTCCCTTGCACACTGCCCTCTAGTATCCTGCACCCTGGTTCTCACCGGTTGCTGTGGGGCACTATTACTTGGGTTGTGTATTGCTCCCTTGCACACTGCCCTCTAGTATCCTGCACCCTGGTTCTCACTGGTTGCTGTGGGGCACTATTACTTGGGTTGTGTATTGTTCCCTTGCACATTGCCCTCTAGTATCTTGCACCCTGGTTCTCACCGTTTGCTGTGGGGCACTATTACTTGGTTTCTGTATTGCTCCCTTGCACACTGACCTCTAGTATCTGGCACCCTGGTTCTCACCGGTTGCTGTGGGGCACTATTACTTGGGTTGTGTATTGCTCTCTTGCACACTGCCCTCTAGTATCTGGCACCCTGGTTCTCACCGGTTGCTGTGGGGCACTATTACTTGGGTTGTGTATTGCTCCCTTGCACACTGCCCTCTAGTATCTGGCACCCTGGTTCTCACCGGTTGCTGTGGGGCACTATTACTTGGGTTGTGTATTGCTCCCTTGCACACTGACCTCTAGTATCTGGCACCCTGGTTCTCACCTGTTGCTGTGGGGCACTATTACTTGGGTTGTGTATTGCTCCCTTGCACACTGCCCTCTAGTATCTGGCACCCTGGTTCTCACCGTTTGCTGTGGGGCACTATTACTTGGGTTGTGTATTGCTCCCTTGCACACTGCCCTCTAGTATCTGGCACCCTGGTTCTCACCGGTTGCTGTGGGGCACTATTACTTGGGTTGTGTATTGCTCCCTTGCACACTGCCCTCTAGTATCTGGCACCCTGGTTCTCACCGTTTGCTGTGGGGCACTATTACTTGGGTTGTGTATTGCTCCCTTGCACACTGACCTCTAGTATCTTGCACCCTGGTTCTCACCGGTTGCTGTGGGGCACTATTACTTGGGTTGTGTATTGTTCCCTTGCACACTGACCTCTAGTATCTTGCACCCTGGTTCTCACAGTTTGCTGTGGGGCACTATTACTTGGGTTGTGTATTGCTCCCTTGCACACTGACCTCTAGTATCTGGCACCCTGGTTCTCACCGTTTGCTGTGGGGCACTATTACTTGGGTTGTGTATTGCTCCCTTGCACACTGACCTCTAGTATCTGGCACCCTGGTTCTCACCGTTTGCTGTGAGGCACTATTACTTGGGTTGTGTATTGCTCCCTTGCACACTGACCTCTAGTATCTTGCACCCTGGTTCTCACAGTTTGCTGTGGGGCACTATTACTTGGGTTGTGTATTGCTCCCTTGCACACTGCCCTCTAGTATCTGGCACCCTGGTTCTCACTGGTTGCTGTGGGGCACTATTACTTGGGTTGTGTATTGCTCCCTTGCACACTGCCCTCTAGTATCTGGCACCCTGGTTCTCACCGTTTGCTGTGGGGCACTATTACTTGGGTTGTGTATTGCTCCCTTGCACACTGACCTCTAGTATCTGGCACCCTGGTTCTCACCGTTTGCTGTGGGGCACTATTACTTGGGTTGTGTATTGCTCCCTTGCACACTGACCTCTAGTATCTGGCACCCTGGTTCTCACCGTTTGCTGTGAGGCACTATTACTGGGGTTCTGTATTGCTCCCTTGCACACTGACCTCTAGTATCTGGCACCCTGGTTCTCACCGGTTGCTGTGGGGCACTATTACTTGGGTTGTGTATTGCTCCCTTGCACACTGACCTCTAGTATCTGGCACCCTGGTTCTCACCGTTTGCTGTGGGGCACTATTACTTGGGTTCTGTATTGCTCCATTGCACACTGACCTTTAGTATCTGGCACCCTGGTTCTCACCGTTTGCTGTGGGGCACTATTACTTGGGTTCTGTATTGCTCCCTTGCACACTGACCTCTAGTATCTGGCACCCTGGTTCTCACCGTTTGCTGTGGGGCACTATTACTTGGGTTGTGTATTGCTCCCTTGCACACTGACCTCTAGTATCTGGCACCCTGGTTCTCACCGTTTGCTGTGGGGCACTATTACTTGGGTTCTGTATTGCTCCCTTGCACACTGACCTCTAGTATCTGGCACCCTGGTTCTCACCGTTTGCTGTGGGGCACTATTACTTGGGTTGTGTATTGCTCCCTTGCACACTGACCTCTAGTATCTGGCACCCTGGTTCTCACCGTTTGCTGTGGGGCACTATTACTGGGGTTCTGTATTGCTCCCTTGCACACTGACCTCTAGTATCTGGCACCCTGGTTCTCACCGGTTTCTGTGGGGCACTATTACTTGGGTTGTGTATTGCTCCATTGCACACTGACCTCTAGTATCTGGCACCCTGGTTCTCACCGTTTGCTGTGGGGCACTATTACTTGGGTTGTGTATTGCTCCCTTGCACACTGACCTCTAGTATCTGGCACCCTGGTTCTCACCGTTTGCTGTGGGGCACTATTACTTGGGTTGTGTATTGCTCCCTTGCACACTGACCTCTAGTATCTGGCACCCTGGTTCTCACCGTTTGCTGTGGGGCACTATTACTTGGGTTGTGTATTGCTCCCTTGCACACTGACCTCTAGTATCTTGCACCCTGGTTCTCACAGTTTGCTGTGGGGCACTATTACTTGGGTTGTGTATTGCTCCCTTGCACACTGCCCTCTAGTATCTGGCACCCTGGTTCTCACTGGTTGCTGTGGGGCACTATTACTTGGGTTGTGTATTGCTCCGTTGCACACTGCCCTCTAGTATCTGGCACCCTGGTTCTCACCTGTTGCTGTGGGGCACTATTACTTGGGTTGTGTATTGCTCCCTTGCACACTGCCCTCTAGTATCTGGCACCCTGGTTCTCACGGTTTGCTGTGGGGCACTATTACTTGGGTTGTGTATTGCTCCCTTGCACACTGCCCTCTAGTATCTGGCACCCTGGTTCTCACCTGTTGCTGTGGGGCACTATTACTTGGGTTCTGTATTGCTCCCTTGCACACTGCCCTCTAGTATCTGGCACCCTGGTTCTCACCTGTTGCTGTGGGGCACTATTACTTGGGTTCTGTATTGTTCCCTTGCACACTGCCCTCTAGTATCTGGCACCCTGGTTCTCACTGGTTGCTGTGGGGCACTATTACTTGGGTTGTGTATTGCTCCCTTGCACACTGACCTCTAGTATCTTGCACCCTGGTTCTCACTGGTTGCTGTGGGGCACTATTACTTGGGTTGTGTATTGCTCCCTTGCACACTGACCTCTAGTATCTGGCACCCTGGTTCTCACTGGTTGCTGTGGGGCACTATTACTTGGGTTGTGTATTGCTCCCTTGCACACTGCCCTCTAGTATCTGGCACCCTGGTTCTCACCGTTTGCTGTGGGGCACTATTACTTGGGTTGTGTATTGCTCCCTTGCACACTGCCCTCTAGTATCTTGCACCCTGGTTCTCACCGGTTGCTGTGGGGCACTATTACTTGGATTGTGTATTGCTCCCTTGCACACTGCCCTCTAGTATCTTGCACCCTGGTTCTCACCTGTTGCTGTGGGGCACTATTACTTGGGTTGTGTATTGCTCCCTTGCACACTGACCTCTAGTATCTGGCACCCTGGTTCTCACCGGTTGCTGTGGGGCACTATTACTTGGGTTGTGTATTGCTCCCTTGCACACTGCCCTCTAGTATCTGGCACCCTGGTTCTCACCAGTTGCTGTGGGGCACTATTACTTGGGTTGTGTATTGCTCCCTTGCACACTGCCCTCTAGTATCTGGCACCCTGGTTCTCACCTGTTGCTGTGGGGCACTATTACTTGGGTTCTGTATTGCTCCCTTGCACACTGCCCTCTAGTATCTGGCACCCTGGTTCTCACCTGTTGCTGTGGGGCACTATTACTTGGGTTCTGTATTGTTCCCTTGCACACTGCCCTCTAGTATCTGGCACCCTGGTTCTCACTGGTTGCTGTGGGGCACTATTACTTGGGTTGTGTATTGCTCCCTTGCACACTGACCTCTAGTATCTTGCACCCTGGTTCTCACTGGTTGCTGTGGGGCACTATTACTTGGGTTGTGTATTGCTCCCTTGCACACTGCCCTCTAGTATCTGGCACCCTGGTTCTCACTGGTTGCTGTGGGGCACTATTACTTGGGTTCTGTATTGCTCCCTTGCACACTGACCTCTAGTATCTTGCACCCTGGTTCTCACAGTTTGCTGTGGGGCACTATTACTTGGGTTGTGTATTGCTCCCTTGCACACTGCCCTCTAGTATCTGGCACCCTGGTTCTCACCTGTTGCTGTGGGGCACTATTACTTGGGTTGTGTATTGCTCCCTTGCACACTGCCCTCTAGTATCTGGCACCCTGGTTCTCACCGTTTGCTGTGGGGCACTATTACTTGGGTTGTGTATTGCTCCCTTGCACACTGCCCTCTAGTATCTGGCACCCTGGTTCTCACCGGTTGCTGTGGGGCACTATTACTTGGGTTGTGTATTGCTCCCTTGCACACTGCCCTCTAGTATCTGGCACCCTGGTTCTCACCGGTTGCTGTGGGGCACTATTACTTGGGTTGTGTATTGCTCCCTTGCACACTGCCCTCTAGTATCTGGCACCCTGGTTCTCACCGGTTGCTGTGGGGCACTATTACTTGGGTTGTGTATTGCTCCCTTGCACACTGCCCTCTAGTATCTGGCACCCTGGTTCTCACCGGTTGCTGTGGGGCACTATTACTTGGGTTGTGTATTGCTCCCTTGCACACTGCCCTCTAGTATCTGGCACCCTGGTTCTCACCTGTTGCTGTGGGGCACAATTACTTGGGTTGTGTATTGCTCCCTTGCACACTGCCCTCTAGTATCTGGCACCCTGGTTCTCACTGGTTGCTGTGGGGCACTATTACTTGGGTTGTGTATTGCTCCCTTGCACACTGCCCTCTAGTATCTGGCACCCTGGTTCTCACCGTTTGCTGTGGGGCACTATTACTTGGGTTGTGTATTGCTCCCTTGCACACTGCCCTCTAGTATCTGGCACCCTGGTTCTCACCGGTTGCTGTGGGGCACTATTACTTGGGTTGTGTATTGCTCCCTTGCACACTGCCCTCTAGTATCTGGCACCCTGGTTCTCACTGGTTGCTGTGGGGCACTATTACTTGGGTTGTGTATTGCTCCCTTGCACACTGCCCTCTAGTATCTGGCACCCTGGTTCTCACCGGTTGCTGTGGGGCACTATTACTTGGGTTGTGTATTGCTCCCTTGCACACTGCCCTCTAGTATCTTGCACCCTGGTTCTCACCTGTTGCGATCACTGTTAGAATGAAGGGGCTGAGGAGCAGAATGTGCGGCAGAATCGCCATGTCCTGTGTGCTGCGGTCTCCAGCGGACGCTGTTCTTCCAGGTCAGAGTCCTTGGTTGCAGGAGGAGATCTGAGCTCTCTAATAATACATTACTAGTTACTGTTTAACTAATCAAAGTTTAATTACTGATCTGTATTGGCATTAATCGCTGGGCAACAAAGCTGCACCCGTTATATCTATGGTCCACTCACCCTGGCACTTGCCCATGTGTACTGGAGTTTATAGGTTGCAGTCCTGTACACACTGAGCAGATAAGAGTTCAGAGTAAAGGTAACTATGGAGAAAGTTCTGGAATTCTGCATTATCACTCTTACGCAGCTGCAGGTACTACTGACCCCATCATCACTGGTGCAGGAATCCGTCCATACAAGGCTCAAGGAAGAGCTGTTGTATAAATACGTTTTGCTAATTGTTTTCTTTGTATCCTTGATGTCCGTCCCATCAGCCCTCAGCTTTCTCCAGAGCTCTACAAGCTGTAAAACGAAATACCTACAGTAAAAATGAGCGAACCAGTTCTTGCTATTTTTCAGAAGGCAGGTTCGTCTACGATACATTTAGTATAGCTGGTAAAAAGCACTACTGAGGAAGGAGAAGCTTTCTCACATGACCCTGAGAGGAAGTGGGGAAAGGGGGGTGACTTGCCCTGATTGGTGGTTCCTGTGCTGACAGACAGTCTGGATGAGCCAGTCAGTGATGCAGCAGGCAGGGAGTTGCCCTAGCAGAACGATTTGCAACGGGCACCTCCCCCTAGGGTCCGCTATATGTAAAACATCCCAGGTATAGAAAAAGGTTGAGTCGTATGTTGCAGCCTAAAATGTCTCTTATGTGTGTCACGGGGCTCCTACCTGGATACTGCTGGACCCTAGGCTTTGGCTCCGACACAATAAATAGGGGGAATAATTGAGGGATAACAGAATAACTTGAGTCCAGAACTTGAGATGAAGTGTGGCAGCTTTACTTCGCATAAACTTTTTCCAGAACGGTTTACAGTATTAGTCTTGGTTCCAGCAGGCTTTAGCATGAAACTGGCAGGCAAACTCCACTCTACTACATCTGTTTCTCTCTGACTCTGCTGTACTAACAGGCTGGCTGTATAACTCAGCTTATTCTGTATGCTGCACTTCCCTTTGTAGTCTGACTCTAGGTTATGCCAGGGAACTTGTCTCTTGGCTCCTGAGGCTTCAAGCTTTGGCCTCCATGGCAAGCTGAGCTTAGGGTGCTCTGGCTGGCGTAGGCATGTCTGGCAGATGCGTGCCCCTGTACACCATTCCGCTGTCTAGGAAAGCCAAGACTAACTCTAACTGGTCGCCAACCTTCCTGCAGGATGTAGGGAAGTGGGCTAGTCCTACTGAGGGGGGTTAGAATGGAATGGTTAGCTCCATTCTATTACAGCTCTGCCGGGTTTGCTGCCACCTGCTGGTGAACCAGGCATATTACATGTTGTAAACAGTTGCAAACATTACATAGAGAGAACACACATTATGGAGAGAACCTGGAACATAATGCATAGATGACTTTATGTTAGACCATTAAGGACATTAGCAGGGTGTAGGAGTGGCAACACCACTTGGGGGTGTTACATTCCCCCTTACTTAAAATAAAGCCGCCTTCGGCTTAAGTTGTCCTCTAAGGCAGTGGTCCCCAACCTATTTTGCACCAAGGACCAGTTTCATGCAAGACAATTTTCCCAGGGAACGGGAGGGGGTTCTGGGAAGGGGCTTATGGGTGGGCGGGCTTATTTTATTTTTTCTGTTACGGTGCTCACGTCATAGGACATTTTTTAAATATTTTAATAGTTTGGACTTATAAAATAAAATATGTTTATTTATTTATTTCTTATATATTTTATATGTAAAATTGGGAAAGTGGGTGATTTATACTTAATATTTTGGGGATTTTTTTAAAACTTTTTTTTTAAATAACTATTTCCCCCTTAGGGGCTAGAACCTGGGATATTTTCATCCCTTGTCCTATTCACCCTGATAAAGCTCTATTAGGGTGAAAAGGACTTCACACTCTCCCTGCTGCCCTGTGTATAGTACACACAGCAGCAGGGAGATTACCATGGCAGCCAGGGCTTCAGTAGCATCCTGGCTGCCATGGTAACCGATCGGAGCCCCAGTTTCACGGATGGTGTTACAGAAAACTAGAAGACACAAATGAAGATCCGACTGACTTGATCCAAAACTAAGGAACAATAGGGTAAGCCCTGTAAGAGCCCTAGCTCTCTCCCTTACTGCATATCCTCGTTCCTCGACTGTATGCACCTGAACACCCTATAATAGTGAGGGGACACGACCAACGGCTCCCTACACTAAATACGGAGGGAGTCAGGCTCACCTAGGATCAAGCCCACAGGCAAACAGAAATAAAGAAAACAGACTTATCTTGTGGATGCAGCAGTAACAGCTTCTAGCATCAGCACACTCCAGGAAGTTGTATAAACCGCAAAGTGATGCAGTATGGGAGGGGATTTAATGGGATGCAATCAGTGCAACTAGATGACAGCTGAGAGAGGGAAACGAGATGAGAAAACCAAAGCAAAACAAAAAGAACCTCAGGCAGGAGGTTCTGAAGAACGTGTGTCAGAGCTTCTCAGATGTCTGGCGGTGACACCCAGGATTACACTGCTGGGGCTCTGATCAGAAGCCGCCACTGCCACCAAAGAGGAGGAGAGGAGGGGGACCCTGTGGCCACTGCCACTAATGATTTTAATACTGGGGGGTTGTAGTATTGTTTTAAATCTGGGGGGGTGCATTGCTCCACCAATGATAATTAATCTTTAATACAGATACAGGAGGTGGGTTTGGCAGAATCACATAGCCGGCACCCGACCTCTGACAGGGAGCTGCAATCAGCGGCAGTTAACCCCTCAGGTGCCGCACCCGCCTTCTGTATCTGTAAGTGTACCTTTCATGGGTCCGGACTTCACTAAGTAGCAGGACACGTAGAGCAACGCCCAGGGATCTCCCTGCACTTACTATTATTCCTAGGCTCCACTCCATTCGCCCGCTGTGGCCCCCGTTACCTTCTCCTGCGCTGTATGCTAATTACTAATATGAACACCAGGGAGGAGACATCAGCTTTTCTCTGTGGGCGTTCCTTCTCCCTGGCTATAGGGCTGTCCAATCGCAGCACAAAGCGTCACAGCCAGGGAGAAGGTGAGGTTTTTTTCTCCCTGGCTGTGGCGCTCTGTGCAGTGATTGGCCAGTGCTAAAGCCAGGGAGAAGGAACGTCCAGGGAGAGAAGCTGATGTCTCCTCCCTGGTGTTCCCATAGTAGTAATTAGCATACAGCGCAGGAGAAGGTAACGGGGGCCACAGCGGGCACACTTCCGACTTATGAATCACCAACATAAGTCGGGAGGGAAACGTGTCGAGCATTAGCACTGCAAGATATATTTTGATACATGCAGGCTGACTCTCTTCCCGTTACTTGAGCCCCAATAGGGAAGATTCCTCCTGCATATTGGTCCTATACAGAAATAGGGTACGCACTGTTTATAGGGACTGCAGCCCCGAGGGACTAGTGCAGATCCACTCTTAGGACTGCAGCAGGAGTGGTCCTTTGTTTTCCATACTCCTATACACAATAAGGAGTTCTTGTGGTAGGGTCAATTTAGGAACCAGCATAATTATTGGTCTGAATCAGTTCCAGTTCACCCTATCGGCCTATATTTCTGGAGATTACTTTTTAATAAAATGAAATAAAGTGTTTTTAACGTACTTTATTTAGGCAGTAAACAATAGCAACGGTTACCACTAGGTCTCTGCCCATATTAGTAGGGTATCCATTCATATTTGACCGACCACAAGCATGGCTTTCCTGCCCAAAACAGTTCCACAGTTAGGCTGCGCGGCCGGTCTGTCTTCTCCTTCAAAGTTAGTATATGGCATACAATCCTGAGGCAAGAGGCTGGCAAACAGGCCCCTCCGAAACCCAGCGGCGAGGTTATTTCCACCACAGTAACAAACAGAAAGCAGGGCTCACATGGTGCACAGCGTCTTAAAACAGCTGATCAGGGATGGGAGCTGGACTCCGCCGATCAGATATTGATGACCTATCCTGATTATATACAGGAGAAGTGGTACTGTGCAGTGTGTATATATACAGAATAAGAGCAGATACTGAGGATTACACCTAGTATACAGGACAGGAGAAGTGGTACTGTGCAGTGTATATATATACAGAATAAGAGCAGATACTGAGGATTACACCCAGTATACAGGACAGGAGAAGTGGTACTGTGCAGTGTATATACAGAATAAGAGCAGATACTGAGGATTACACCCAGTATACAGGACAGGAGAAGTGGTACTGTGCAGTGTATATATATACAGAATAAGAGCAGATACTGAGGATTACACCCAGTATACAGGACAGGAGAAGTGGTACTGTGCAGTGTATATATATACAGAATAAGAGCAGATACTGAGGATTACACCCGGTATACAGGACAGGAGAAGTGGTACTGTGCAGTGTATATATACAGAATAAGAGCAGATACTGAGGATTACACCCAGTATACAGGACAGGAGAAGTGGTACTGTGCAGTGTATATATATACAGAATAAGAGCTGGTACTGAGGATTACACCCGGTATACAGGACAGGAGAAGTGGTACTGTGCAGTGTATATATATACAGAATAAGAGCAGATACTAAGGATTACACCCAGTATACAGGACAGGAGAAGTGGTACTGTGCAGTGTGTATATACAGAATAAGAGCAGATACTGAGGATTACACCCGGTATACAGGACAGGAGAAGTGGTACTGTGCAGAGTATATATATACAGAATAAGAGCAGATACTGAGGATTACACCCGGTATACAGGACAGGAGAAGTGGTACTGTGCAGTGTGTATATATATACAGAATAAGAGCAGATACTGAGGAACTCTTTTTAATTTTATACAAAAATACAAAAACTATGCCATAAAATTTCCAAACAATATATAAAACAAGTATATACACTTACCCTACTGGCCCAGCTCCATGCAGACTATCTCATTCATACCTACTGAAAAGAGAAAATGAAACCTAGCCTAACGTAAACATCCGATCCGGCTGAACCCCGACTATATACAAATTATTTCTAACAGAAATAAATTACAACTTATCACAATAAATAATAACATATTTTTTTTTTTTTTTTTATATACACACACATATATAAGAAAAACAAACCTATACTAACCCTACCAATCTATCTATCCCATCACCTTCACCCAGGGCCAACCTCCGCCTCTTGTCCCTCCATGAGGCCAGCCCTTCCTCCACCACCCACACCCAGCCCCTCGCCTCATGTCCTCCTATGTCCGCATAGTCCAGGGCTGGATGCAGGCCTCCCCACACGAAAATAAATAACTAAATATGACCCCCCCCCCGCCCACACCCTATCCCACCCAACCTAACTACACCCCACTTACCCTATCATACAATATATATATCTTATAACAACCATATCTATCTATACAAACCAATATTAAAATCCACCCGAAGGCCCAAGTTCAGTCATTTGCAAACCTTTCTTCAAAAACTCATCTTAAATACAAAACAAAAACCTAATGTGAAAGCCTCAGCCCAACACCAGGAAAAGTGCTACTGAGGCTAAGGCACATCAAAGGTGAAGCCTCTCCAGAGGTAAGAGACCCCATCCGTACCCACCTTCTCGCACTCAAGAGAGCGAACCTTCGCCAGGTCACCTAGAATGTTCCTACACACCTCTTCCACAGGGAGTACTTTCTGCTGGGTTGAAACTAAACACTGTGCGTTCCATGTGAAGTACCTGACCACTATGCTAACTACAAAAGCTGTGCATGCGTCCCTTCTTCCCAAACCTTTGAATGCTCCATAAGCCCATTCCGCATAGGAGAGGTTGGCTAGCCTAGGCCAGCCAATGGATGCGCCCACCCGTTTGTATACCTCTGTATTAAAGGGACACTGAAGCAGGAAGTGCTCCATACTTTCCAGTATGTCGCCACACTCCTCCCGGGGACAACCCCTTTCATCAGAGTTCCTATACCTCAAGTTGCCCCTTACATACAGCTTCCCGTGAAAGCAGCGCCAAGCCAAGTCCCAAAACTTCAAGGGGATCCTTGCCGAATTTAACAACTGTAAACCCCTGTCTAGATCCCGGCTTGGGCAATCCTTAAGGGCCAGGGGCTTTCGGAAGTGGGTCAACAAGACCCTCTTGTCAAGGGATCTCCTTGACTGGGTCTTGATTTCCCTCACTCCCAAACCCCACCGGCGGATCACCTTCAGAATCGGGGTGACATAAGCCGGAAGATATCCGTGAGGTGTACGCAAATCCTTCACTTGCCCTCCTGTCTCCCACTCCTGGAAGAAAGGCCAAAACCAACCCCTGCAAGAGACTACCCACGGAGGAGCCCTCTCTTTCCAGAGGTTTGCCAGGTTGATCTTAACAAAGGTGTTCACGAGGAACACCACTGGGTTGACCATACCCAACCCCCCTAATCTCCTCGTACGGTATGTCACCTCTCTCTTGACTAGGTTCAGCCTATTCCCCCATAACAGTTGAAAGAACAGACTGTAAACCCGAGTCCAGAGAGGTTCTGGCAAGACACATACACTGGCCAAATAGATAAGCAAAGGGAGAAGGTAAGTCTTGATCAGGTTCACCCTTTCCCTGAGGGTCAAAGACCAACCCTTCCACTGGTCAACCTTCTGAGCGGCGATCGTGAGCCTGCTGTCCCAATTTTGGGTGGGATAATCCCCGTGGCCGAATTGAACGCCTAGGACTTTGGCTGACGACTGGGGCTCTGGGAGGGTGTCCGGGAGACCGAAAGATGGATCACCCCCTCCCAGCCAGAGACTCTCACACTTATCCCGGTTAATCACGGACCCGGAAACTTCCGAGTAGCGTTCTACCTCCGACATCACGTATTCCGCCTCCCCTCCCGAGGACACGAAAACAGTGACGTCATCGGCATACGCCACCACCCTCAGAGTGGCTTCTGGCTCCTCCAGACTCATCCTGACTCCCGCCAACGGTCCTCGATCAATCCTCCTAATAAAAGGATCAATCGCAAACACGTATAAGAGCGGGCTCAATGGACAACCCTGGCGGACTCCAGACCCGACCTCAAAAGGGCTGCCAGACCAACCATTCACCAGCGGGAAAGTCTCTGCCCCTGCATACAAGATCTTTAACCAATCGACAAACCCCCCCGGCAGGCCATATTTCAGAAGGACTGCCCAGAGGTACTCGTGGTCAACCCGATCAAAAGCCTTTGCCTGATCTAAAGCCAGCATGTACCCCTTCCAGTTACCCGCCCTACTCTGCTCCACTGCCTCTCGGACACCGAGCACAGCACTAAACGTGCTTCGGCCTGGAACTGAGCAATGTTGGGTCTCCGAAAGGAGCCGGGGCGCAAACTGCACCAACCGTTTAAACAGTATCTTGGCCAGGATCTTTCTGTCCGTATTGAGAAGCGCTATGGGACGCCAATTCTCAGTACGGCTCGGATCTTTACCCTTTGATATAAGGATCAGAGCTGACCTCCTCATTGACTTCGGCAGAGCACCCGAGGAAAGGCACTCATTGAATACCTTAGTCAAGAGGGGAACCAACGAGTCCTTAAAGGTCTTATAAAACTCGGATGTTAAGCCATCCGGGCCTGGCGACTTCTTTAGGGCAAGCCCTTCGATCGCCAGGCTGACTTCCTCTTCTCTGATTTCTTCTATCAAAACGCCAAGAGAGAGGTCTACTCTTGACTCAGGGATGGTTTCAGCCAGGAAAGCCGAAATCCTGTCCCGATTCAGATCCTTCTTCCTCAAGAGGCACGAGTAGAAGGACTTGACGATTTCCAAGATCCCTGATCTGGACCTATCCAGAGATCCCGTACCATCGACCAGTCCCGTCACCAACTTACTTTTCACTGACATCTTACAGTTTCTGTAAGGGTCGGGCGAGCGGTACTTCCCGAAATCCCTCTCAAAAACCAAAGATGTGTGTCTATCGTACTGGCACCTCTTAAGCAAAGATTTCACCCTGGAGATATCCTCTCGGCTTCCTCCAGTCGAGACCAGTTGTTCGAGTTTCCTCCTCAGACCCTGATACAAGCGGTACCTGTCCAGGGACCTGAGGCTCGAGAGCTGGTGGAAGAATTTTGCCACCCGATCTTTGAATATCTCCCACCACTCAGACTTAGTGTCACAAAGATCCAGCAACTCTACCTGACTCTGAAGGAAGTCCTTAAAGGATTGTCTCACCTCTGCTTCCTCCAGGAGGGCCGAATTTAGCTTCCAATAGCCTCTTCCCATTTGGGGGGATTCTGCAACATTCAAAGAGAACATAATCATACAGTGATCAGAGAATTCCACCTCTACCACCTCTAAAGGTGAAAAAGTAGTCTCCTCCTTTAAATAAAACCTGTCTATTCTAGACCTAATCTGACTACCTCTATTATAAGTGAAACCACCGTGGCCTGGGGTGTGCCTAATGTGGACATCCACCAGGCGAGCCTCGCTAGCTATGCTATTCAGGGATACACTATCATAAGCCAGCCGGTTTCTGGCGCCTCCCCAGTCTTGGGACCTTGTGACTGTATTAAAGTCCCCGCCAAAGACCACCTGCCGACTCGTAAAAAGGAAAGGTTTGATCCTCATAAAGAGACGCTTCCGATCCCACCTGGTTTGGGGACCATAGATGTTTATCAGGCGAAGCTCTTGACCCTTCATGAGGACATCTAAAATCAAACACCTCCCCATTTCTAACTCAATCACTCGTCGGCTTTCTACTGGTGCGGTAAAAAGAACCGCCACTCCGCTATACGGCTCAGCCGCAAGAGACCAATATGATGGACCACGCCTCCACTCCTTTTTTGCTTTATACACAGCCGCCAAATCTGGCAGCCTGGTCTCTTGCAAAAATAAAATGTCAGCTTCAACCCGGCTGAGAAAATCAAAGGCTGCAAACCTAGCCGCATCCGATTTAATACTGGCGACATTAATGGTCGCCAGCGTCAACGGAGTGAGTGCCGCCATACAGAGTGATTAAGTTAGACGGCCTTCTTCCTTCCCTTCCCCTTCTTGTTCTTTTTCTTACCCCTCTTGGGGCTACCCCCTAAGGTGGCACGATCTCTTTTGAGAGAGACAGTGGTGTCCATCTCATTAGTCACCACCGCCTCCCCCTTCGCACCACCCTTGTCATTCCCATTACCAGCGTCTGGACCCGCCCCACCTCCTGAGGACCTTGCATCCTCACCGGAGGGAGGCGCGGGCCCTTCCAGAGGCTCCTTCTCTTGCCCCTCAGGCTCCCCACCTTCAACCTCCTCCCCGGAAGAAGAGATCTCATCCAAGGTGAGGTACCGGTTGGAAAGATCCAGGGGAAGAAAGTCAGGATTAGAGAGGTCCAGGGGGGAGCTGGCTTTGCCTTCCACAGGCACTCTAGCCGGGCTAGATCTTTTTTTGGTCAGACGTTTCCTTCTTGTTCTTTTAGACTCTGTCTCACTCTCCTCTGTTGCACTCTCGTAGCAAGAGGACAGAGTCACCTCGGAACGGTCTAGTCTCGTGAGTTCCTCATTCACCTCGATATCCCCCAGGGTCTCAGCTCTAGGAGAGGCATTCTCTTGGGAGGGCACAGGCATCACCCCAGGAGGGGGTTCCACCTGCCCCCTCTCCATTTGACGCCTCTCCCTCCGTCTCTGCTGGGACGGGCTTTCTTTTCTCTTCATCGACCCCACTGCCCTGTCTCCTTCGCCAGCACTCGCCTCGGCAGTGGGGGCCTCCCGGCTCGCCTCTGCGCGTGCACGAGCCACGTTGGCGACAGAGCGAGGGCAACGACTGAACGGGTGCCCTAGCTCACCACACAGGTTGCATCTAATCTGCCCACAAGATGCAGCTAGATGGCCTTCACCCCCGCACAACGCGCACCTCTGCACTCGGCAGCTGGCGCTGAAGTGCGAAGGGCTGCCGCACTTGTAACACAGCTTAGGCTGCCCCCTGTAGAACACCATGATCCTATCCCGACCAAGGAAAGCAGATGACGGTATGTGGGAAACCGACCCCCCTGAATGTTTCAACTTAATCAGAAATGTCCAGGCACCCGACCAGATGCCAAACTCATCCAGGTTCTTGCTAGGAAGACCCTGGACGTCCCCGTACCTGCTCAACCAGGTCAAGATGTCAACACAAGAAAGTGACTCGTTACGGGTCAGAACGGTCACTTTCTTGACCTCATTCTGGCGGGTTATCGCTTGCACAAAAAACCCCTGCCAGTCCGGCTGGTCTTTTGCCAGTTCATACCCAGACCAGAAAATTTCAAGACCCTCTGGCCGGGCAAAACTGACATCAAACTCCCGGGTGCCATACGGATGTATCAGGGCAAAGATGTCACATGCCCTGATGCCCATCTGAAAGAGAAGCTCCGCCACCCTCTTCCTGGTAGGGCACGCTTCATTGCCTCTCCATTTCAGACAGACAACATTCCGTCTGGCTGACCCAGGGCCGGTTGTGGGTGAGGACCAGGTGGTCTCGCCCCCGCCTTGCTCTCGGAAGGCACGCAGGCCATGCCTGTCTATCCAGAAGGATAGATCCACCTGCTGCCCCCCTACTGTAATGGAATTCTCCCCTCTCCTAAGAGCCTCTAGAAGTTGCCGCTGCAAGTTACCGTCACCAGACATTGGTAATGGGGAGGACAATGGGGGCCGCCCCTCCCCCCCTGCGCCGGCGACCACACCAGCATAACTTCTGCCAGGCGTAACCGACGCAGGAGGGGCAGCCGGACCGGGCCCACCCCCACCCCCCCCAGACCTATCTACAGCAGGTGCCACTCCAGACCCCTCTGAAGGGGCTACATGAGGCGCACCGGCCACTTGTACAGTGGCCGGCCGACCTCCAACATTCACCCCTCCATCAGGGCCCGGGGCAACACCACTAACATAAACCGTATTCACACAAGTGACCACATCTTCAGTGGCCACTACCGCACTCTCCCCTCCACCCACACACACTGCTGGGCCAGAGGGGACAGAGGTCAGTTTATTCGTTTTGTCCAGCATTTCCTTGCTGGACACATTTTTAAAAGTCTTTCCTGATTTTTCGGGCCGGCGGGCTGTAGAACCACTGGTCCCAGCCACGCCGGCCTTATCCACTTGACGGACAGTGCAGGAGGGAGGGGCGGTGCGCACCACACTCGCATCAGGACCGCCCCCTCCCTCTCTGCCTACAGACACACTGCTTTGAGTTCCTTTGTGAATTTCCGAAGCCCCACCCCCTCCACCCCTGACCACTCCCACTGCGCCTCCACTCCCCGCCGCCACGACAATACCAGCGGAAGGGACTGAAGCGGAGCAGACCGGGGCAGAGGAGACTGGAACCCCGGCAAGGACCTGGGCACACAACTTGGGAGGGGCGGAGGCAGCCACCTCGCACCCTCCCCCTGCAACTTCGGATGGGGACACCGCTGTACCCGCGGCCGCAACCCCCCCACCCACCCCCACCACCCCCGCTCCCCCGTCCCCCGCCGCCATGCCAAAACCGGCAGGGGGGACTGCAGGGCGCACGGGAGCGGCGAAGCAGACCGGGGCAGAGGACGCAGACCCCAGGACAGGGATCCCGGCAACAACCTCTGCAAGTGGGGCAGTGGCAGCCACATCGCCCCGCCGCTCCTCCACCCGGCACTTGTCCAGTGCCCCAGCAGAGGTGGGCGGAGCCACCCGACCACCAACCATGCCCCCCTCGCCACTCGCCCCGGGAGCCTTCCTGTCTGGCCCCTCCTGCTTCTCCTCACCGCCCCTGTTACCGCAAACAGGGACGGCGTCCTGCGCCATCTTTGCCAAGTCTGTCTCCCCACTCCTACGCACCGGTCCCACAGCAGAGACCGGGCCAGGGAGGATGGTGGGGTTCGTGCCCTGAGCTGGCTTTGCAGCTGGCCCCGGGCACGCAGGGTGGGTCACATAGACATACCTCACCTCTGGCTTTAATGTCTTTGCCTTTCTCTTCTTTCCTATTGGCTCATCTTCCGGTAATTCATTTCCAAAGCAAATGTCCTCACGAATTTTGGGGGACTCCAGGTGGCGTATCTCGGCCATAAGCTGCCCCCCAACTCCGCTGCTCTCACTGAAGTCTTCATGTTGCCCCAGTCAGCCTCAACCGGAACCAGCCCATCCCCAGGAGCACTCCGCGTACCTCTTGGAGGGCTACTGTCCGCCCTCCTGGAACCGCCGGCGATGGACACGGCTTCACCTCCGGGGGCTGCAGGGGCCGCTGCACCACGACTCCTGCTGGATCTTCTGACCCCCGGGGCGGAAGATGGAACTGAGGCCGGTAGCTCACCTCCCCTACCTCCCGCCGGCCTACCCCGGGAAGCAGGATCCTGGGTCTTCAGTCGCTTCATAGCCCAGGACCCCACCACCTCCCTGGGGAGAGAGAGGCAGGGCCTGGGCTGGGATAGATGGACAAATCCCTGGAAGTCTGATTGCAATTAGCAGGAGCTCCTCCACACACAACCACACCCGACCACTGGCTCCTGCACACTGAGGATTACACCCGGTATACAGGACAGGAGAAGTGGTACTGTGCAGTGTATATATATACAGGATAAGAGCAGATACTGAGGATTACACCCAGTATACAGGACAGGAGAAGTGGTACTGTGCAGTGTATATATATACAGAATAAGAGCAGATACTCAGGATTACACCCAGTATACAGGACAGGAGAAGTGGTACTGTGCAGTGTATATATACAGAATAAGAGCAGATACTGAGGATTACACCCAGTATACAGGACAGGAGAAGTGGTACTGTGCAGTGTATATATATACAGAATAAGAGCAGATACTGAGGATTACACCCAGTATACAGGACAGGAGAAGTGGTACTGTGCAGTGTATATATACAGAATAAGAGCAGATACTGAGGATTACACCCAGTATACAGGACAGGAGAAGTGGTACTGTACAGTATATATATATACAGAATAAGAGCAGATACTGAGGATTACACCCAGTATACAGGACAAAAGAAGTGGTACTGTGCAGAGTATGTATATACAGAATAAGAGCAGATACTGAGGATTACACCCAGTATACAGGACAGGAGAAGTGGTACTGTGCAGTGTATATATATACAGAATAAGAGCAGATACTGAGGATTACACCTAGTATACAGGACAGGAGAAGTGGTACTGTGCAGTGTATATATATACAGAATAAGAGCAGATACTGGGGATTACACCCAGTATACAGGACAGGAGGAGTGGTACTGTGCAGTGTATATATATACAGAATAAGAGCAGATACTGAGGATTACACCCAGTATACAGGACAGGAGAAGTGGTACTGTGCAGTGTATATATACAGAATAAGAGCAGATACTGAGGATTACACCCAGTATACAGGACAGGAGAAGTGGTACTGTGCAGTGTATATATATACAGAATAA